>NW_015160874.1:441513-483364 GCF_001447785.1 Gekko japonicus
CTGTTTTTCTGTGCTGTGTTTTTGTGTCGGTGACTGGAAGCTTTCTGTATATCACTATATATGCACTTATTCGGGAGTGTCCCATTGAGTCCAGTAGGACTTACTTCCGAATAAACATTCAGAGAAATGTGTGTGATGTATTAGGGATTTTAATGTCTGTGTACTTGAACATGTCCTTTTGTCTTTCTGTAATGGCAGTAAAACTTGTAATACCCTGGGTTGATGTCCAGAAGCTGGAAAGAACTTCCAACATCTTTATGACTGACATTATTCGCATCACCACTCAAAGTAAAGAACGTGATTTTTCCATGTTCCTTAATATTGATGAGGCATTCAGGATAATGGAACAGCTGGCAGATGTAACTCTCCGAAGATTACTGGATAATGAGATCTTTGAACTGGATCCAGGTCTGCAAGATCCTACTCAGATTACCAAGAGGTACATTGTGAAATTATATTTATTGAAGGGCAGATAAGTAGCTCTTACAATTTTTATACAGTCCTCCCTTTGTCTCATTGCATTGACCAAATCTAAATAAAGAACAAACATATCTGTGAAGGGCAGTGAGCAAAAGGCAAAAATAGCTTTTGAATGAGTTCTGTGACCTTTGTACTCATAAACTAATAAATTCAAAATAAATGTTTAGGGTTTTTCAGTTAATGTTTTTTTTTAAAATGGTCTTTCTACAAGATCTGTACTGAGTTATCATGCTGCACATCTGCATGTTATGTTCTTGAAGAAACAACGTTTTTCTTTTGTTGTTCATCGTCATGCCTTGCTGAAGGGGAAGTAAGTATTTCCCAGGCTTTGGACACAGTCATATGTGAACTGTCTAATTGTGGGTGTTGTCTTTGGGTCTTAATATTTTTTTATTGATTAAATGTACGAAGTAGATTGCTTCTATTTTACTCATGGCCAAGTGTGACTTGTCTTGTCAACCTCCCCCTTAGCAAGTATATTGCTGAATGTGATTAAACTTGGATCCAAGGCAGTTTTTCTGTATTTAGTTCTACAGAGTGCTGTTTAATTGGCACAACAATTGACTATGCCTAATTCTCAAACTCATCGAAGTGTAAGTTTCTGCTGTTGTGATTACTACTTTTGATTTAGGCCTAATCCTGTTGAGGTGGGCTGTATTATGGCAGACTTCAGGAGGCTCTTCTCTTAAAGAAAATCCTTGAGGTAAAACTCTAGCTATTGGTCTAAAGCAGACTGCCCAGAACCAGCCACTTAGAGCCAAAACGGTTCTGTGCTTGGGGTGTTTGTTCCTTTAAAATCTCTTCTGGGGAGTGGAGGCCTTATTTGGATCAGTACCGTGGCATGCAAGGTAGGGTTTTTGTAAAGCTTGCAACCCACCACACTGTTTTCTCAACCTGAAATGGCCCTGGGAAACTGCTATTTGCCATGTTGGTCTAAATTTACATGTACCTGTATATTTAACCACATGTGGGAATGGCTGCTCCCTAGGGCCGTTTCAGCTTGGGGGAAATGGTGCAGGGTGGGGCTTATGCCATGGTCCCAATCCAAATTAGCCTTCTCCTGTGCCTGAAAGTATAAGTTTTAAAAAAGCACTGGGAAGTTGGGGATCTTTGAACACAAAACTAGCTAAATAAAAGGACCTGTGCTTTAATTGCAGATGGAACAGACATGTGGCTGTTTCTGACATGCTGTGCATACCTGAGAACTAGGTCTTAGTGGGGAATTGAAATACACTGAGGGAAGTAATTGCTACATTTCATCCTGGAGAGTCCCTAAATGTACAGTTGCCATATTAGTGGGTTCATTGTATCCATTATGGTCAGTGTTCCCTCTAAGCTGAGTTAGTGTGAGCTAGCTCACTGTTTTTTAGCCTCTGGCTCACAAATTTTTGTCTCGGCTCAGGAAGGAGGGCTCCAGAGCAAACTAATTGATGCAGCAGCCAAATCCCTCGCTCACCACTTTAATGCCAGTAGCTCACAAAGTAGAACTTTTACTCACAAGACTCCACAGCTTAGAGGGAACATTGATTATGGTCATCATGAAGTTGACTTAAATGTAAAATGAGTTCTTTAGGTAGCATAAATATACTTATAAAGAAGAATTAAAGTACAGTTGACTAATTCTCAAAAGTAGAGAGATGTTGACTCATTGTTTCAGTACAAAAACTCCAACATGCTTTGTCCTGTACTAGGATATAATGCCACTTTAATATCAGTGTTTGAAAATGGCTTGCCTTTGATGGATTTTGTGTGGGAGTTTTAATCAGGATGTGGAAAGCATGAAACTTTTATGCAGCATATGGTTCCAGTTGGCAGCAGCTAGTGCTACTAGTGCTAGAAGTGGTTTTCTGCTTTTTAGCTAGTGCTAGAAGGGGTTTTCTGCTTTGGTTGCAAGAGTGAGTGGTTCTTAGTCATCGTGTCTTGTGAATTTTCTTGCCGTTTGAAATTTCATGGAATTTTACATGTGTTGGGTTTGATCCAAACCTTTCAAGAGCTTTAGTGGGAAGGGGCAGGTGAGAAAAAGGCATTTCACAAGTAGATCTCAATTCATTGAATTGGTTCTCATGTACAATTTCCACTAAATAAAAGAAAGCAATTTTGAAAATTTCCCCCTTGTGCTGCCCCAGGGGTCTCTTGTCCTTCAGGAGCATCAGTGGGGAGGGACCATTATGGACTGCAGTGGGAGAGGAGAGGCAGGGAAGCCCTGTTCCACTGGTGGAAATCTGCCCATCATCAGATATTTATTACAGGATCCACTTTGGTATATTGATAAATGGAATTTATCCATTTATCCAAATCCAAATGCAGTGATGTGGGAACGGAGCTGTGCATTTTATTTATTTATAATAATCTTTTCTTGCTGATTATAGGCACACTAGACAACTTAAAAATTGCAATAAAATACATCCAAACAATAAATGGAAAACTGGATTAAAATTTTATAGAACAAAGTACATGCAACAAGTAATGCAATAAAGCAGGATTACAGAAATTGGAAAACAGTATAATAAAAATAGTATAACAACATACAATAAATAATGCAGTGGAAATTGCCTAATTTTTTCTTAAACATTAAAACTACAATCCTTTTTCAAATTACATGAACACATGAAGCTTTCTTATATTGAATCAGACCATTGGTGTATCATGGTTAGTACAGTCTACTCTGGCTAACAGTGGCTCTCCAGGCCTTAGGTCAAGGTATTTCCCATCACCTACTGCCTGATCCTTTTAACTGCATTTTGCCAGGGATTGAATTCGGAACCTTCTGAATGCCAAGCAGATGCTCTCCCACTGAGCCATGGCCTTTCCTCATAGTCAGTTAAGGTTTTTTGAAAGAGTGATCATGTTGTATATTATTAGAAGTTAACCATTTAAACATGATCAAAGCATAAAGATTATACATTTATTTTAATGAATAGAGAAGAAGGAAATTAACTTTAAGCCCTAATTTTAAATCATGTCCATTTCCACATTGGGTATTTGCCCTGGGTTTGATCCTGTTGAGGAATGGTGTTGTTTGTTTTTTCCTGCTTCCCCTCAGCATCATGCTACATTTGTTCATCTCGGGGTTTCGCTGGTTTTTCTCTGATCTTTAAGTAACCCTGCTTTGCTGCAAAGTTTCAGGAAAGAGCACAGCAAAGCTTGGATGGCTGCTGTGTGAATAGAGAAATTTGGATTTTCCCAGTCCCACTCACATGGCAGCCATTTCCCCTTCTCCTGTCCCCGTGGCAACCATTTCCTCCCACCACCACTGGGGAACTTTTTAAAGTTTTTGTTGTTAACAGTAGAACAATTCTGGCATGTACTTTTTTGAAAGAGCAAGTCTCTAGCCCCTTTTGCTATGGAGATATACACCTTTGCCCTTAAGATTTCCACAATGAAGGGTTAGATACCTACTTTATCCTCCTTAAATGAAAGCTTGGATTTCAGAGAACCTGACACCTATTATTATATTGTTATAATAATATTTTGTAGCTGTTTTTTAATGGAAAAATCCTGGTGATGAGGGAAGAGGAGTCCGCTACTGGGGGACTGTGGCAGGGAAACGATAGAGAAAATTGCTTTCTGGAAGCCCTGCAGCTGTATTGGCAATAGGGTTGCTAGACCCCCAGTCGGGATGGGGGTTCCTCTGATTTTGGGGGCTTCAATCCGCCGCTGGCTAGTTGGCGGGGAGGGGAAGCCGCACTCCAAACAGCCACCTCCTGTGCCAAAGTGGTCAGCGCAATGACGTCACCCGGAAGTGACATCATCATGCCAGGCACGTTGACACTAGCATTTTGGTCAAAACTGTATGGTTACCATAGAAGACTACAGGCCAGACCCGCCCCCCCCCCCCCAATAAAAATGAGGTAAGACCTGGCACCCCTAATTGGCAAATGCAGCAGCAGCAGGGAAACTGCACCAGCCTGTTCTGGTGTGGAAAACATCTGGGTTGAATAGATGCATTTTATTTGCATATGTGCAAATCAAAGAATTAGAGGCAATGTGTTATCTCTTTCTATTAATCTAGTGCCTTTCCATGCGTATACATTTCAAGGGCTGCTTTGTGCATACAACTGTTGACAATTGACCTTCCATTCATATACATCTTATTTTTGGAAAGAGGCTTCTGCAATACTGGCTGAGGATGCTGTTGCTCATTTTCATCTGTGCTGATGAGGATATGGAAAAGTAATTTTGCACTGAACCGTTTAAAAGGCGTATCCTGATTCATCTCAGTCAGAATAGCTAATGATTGCCTGTGTTGTTAGTTATCTTCTGATATAAAATTGAATCACTAATAGAATGCCTCTGTCTTTTCCATTATTTGTTTCAGTTAAATTAAGACTTTGCTTTCTGTGCAAAATCTTGCTGAAAAAGGTGGATTTGAACACATGAAGCTGCCTTATACTGAATCAGACCATTGGTCCATCAAAGTATTATGACTCATACTACCAGCGGCATTCCAGGGCCCTCTGATAGAAGTCTTTCTCATCTCCTACTATCTTTTTTAAAACTAGAGATGCTGGGGATTGAACCCGGGACCTTCTGCATGCTAAGCAGATGCTCTGTCACTGAGCTAGGGCCCCTTTTAGATTATTAATCCTGTCTTGTATTTTTACATAGCTATAAAATCTTCATTTCTGCTAAGCGCTACAATGTCAGTTGTTCATCATAGATTTTAAAAACCTCTTAAAAGACTAGGGAAGTCTGCTCCATTTCTGTTTTCAAATAAAGTTTATGTGCTGGAAGCCACTCCTTACATTCTTGAGCCCATACTTTGAATTCTTCAGGGAAAGCGTGGGAAACAGGTTGTCCCCCCAAAGTGAACAGTGTTTGAAGAAAGAAAATAAAAATCATATCCTAAGAAAATAATACTGGTGTGTTCCTAATTTAATTAATGTGTGTTAAATCTGTTAAAAGAGATTAGTTTTTTAAATAAAATTTTATTAAGAAACAGCACGAATACAAAACATAACATTTAACATTTCTACAACAACTAATAACAAAAGCTTTGCAGTTTTTTAAAAAATGTGTTCTTGTTTAAGTGGGTAGGGGCAAGAGATCTTTGTGATCAGAATATCTAAAATTCTTATGGTTAAAACCAAATGGGTCCCAGAGTCCTACAATCTCAACCGCAGTGTCAGCTAGAATCTGTCAGATATGTGCAAAATACATAACATTAGCCTGCTAACATTGATGTTCACTGCCAGAGATGATTACAGATCAGAAAAATAGTTCTGTGATGTTTCTTAAAGGGGCAGATAACATTATGTCACTTGTATTTTCAGTTATCTTCAGTTACCCAGAGTAAAAACAACTTTACTGTGGGACAAAAATTTACGGGCTCATTTTTTCCTTTCTGTTCTTCCTCTACTAAGTGTAATTATATTAATCACAGAAGCCTAGTACATAAAAACAGTGGTCTGGATCCAGTGTTCCTTTGTTGCTGGCAAAAGAGCCCTGTCACCAGTGGAGGAGGGATTTGTTTATATTTGTTTATGTTTTGCTGATTCACTTCTGCTGATTCATTGCTGCAGACCCCTTTATTAGGCCTCGTGTTTCTGGGAGGCGGTGTGTAATTGGGGGGGGGGGCTGCAGAGCAGGGGGAACTCAAGAAGTTCTGTTCTGTGAATGGTGTTCTGTTTAGGGATGCCAGCCTCCAGGTGGGACCTGGGGATCCCCTGGAATTACAGCTCATCTCCAGACTACAGAGATCAGTTCCCCTGGAAAAAATGGATGATTTGGAAGGTGGACTCCATGGCACTGTCCCCCACTGCGGTCCTTGGACCTTCCCAACTCCACCCCCAAATCTCCAGAAGTTTCCCAAACTGGAGCTGGCAGCCATAACCTCTGCTGATGGGGGGGGGGGCTGGCAACCATAGTTCTGTCCTCAAAATCTTGGATTCAGCTTAATTTTTTAATATTCTCTGTATGGGTTGGAACAGATTATAAGGGACAATCTGCAGTAGGAGGGGCATTTAGTGAAAACTGCCCCCTTCTGTCTGCTGAAATTCTCTATGGAGTCTCACTCATTGTTCGTTGGCATCCAAAGTAGTGGTGGTGGTAATAAGCGATTTGTATTTGAAGGTAAATTTATAGCCCACCTTTATGCCCTCATAAGGGCCAGTAAGTTGGCTAACAAATTAAAACATACATAATAAAAATAACGTAAAACTATTAACACCAACAAAAACACATGATAAAACCAGAATTAAAATACATACAAAAACATTTTTTTTTTAAATTAAACATTGAGCAGGAAAGAGATATCTTTGAGGGAATGACAAATGAAACAAAAAGTCTTAACCTACTGGCATAAGACGATAACGGAAGGGGATACATAAGTCTCCTTGGATAGGGAAGTTTTCCGAGTGTTGGTGCCACATCTTAGAAGGCCCTTTCCCAGGCTGCAACCTGCCTAATCTCAGAAGGCGGGGCATCTGCAGCAGGGCCTTGGAAGATGACTACAGTCATCTCTGAGTACGTGATTGGGCCATCTTAAATACCTTAACAAATGCTTAGTAATGCAGTTTTATTTTCAACTGTTTTTGCAAAAAACGGTTCAATCTGATGTCAGTTTTAGTCTTGAAACAAAACTATATTGACTCTGTTGTTCTCTTGTTAAAGGGATCTTGAAGCCAGAACACAGAATGAGTACTTCAGAGCCTTCTTCAGGTTGCCAAAGAAGGAGAGGCTGCACGAACTTCTGGACTGTTCTCTCTGGACACCCTTTAGCCGCTGTCATACAGCTGGAAGGATGTACACCTCAGACAGCTATGTTTGTTTTGCCAGTAAAGAAGATGGGTGCTGTAATGTTCTTATTCCACTATTAGAGGTTACAGTCTTTTTTTGTACTTGACTGTTAAATGTTTGTTTTTAAAATCCATAATTTTTATGACAGATCACCTTGCTGATTAAAATGTTGCTTTGGGGAGAAGGCTCTTAAGTAGAAGAGTGTCTGTTTATTGCAAGCCATTAACCAGCATTAACATGCTTCAGATAATGGTGGGCCTTTATGTGGTATTTAACCCCTAGATCAGAGTATGCATTTTGGAGTAATTGTTGTGTCCTCCCTGAAAGATAATAACCATTAGTATACTAGTCTATAAAATGTGTGATCTACAGACTTTTCCAGAAAGGTAATATGAAAATACTGTAGAAATACAATTGTCCCTGGGAGCCAGGGTGGTGTAGTACTTAAAGTGTTGGACTAGGATCTAGGAGACCCAGGTTAGAATCCTCACTCTACCATGGAAGCTTGCCAGGTGACCTTGGGCAAGTCGAACACTTATCAGCATTACCTTCCTCACAATGTTGTTAGAATGCTGTAAGCTGCTTTGAGTCCCCCTTGGTAAATAAGTAAATAAATCCACCCACTTCAGCCATTGTGCCCCACTCACCAGCTGTTCTTCCTGCTCTTCCTGTGGACTGTTACTGGGGATGTGGAAATTGTAAAAGGGATTACAAGCAAATAACTAGGCGATTACAGTGTTTCTTGATTACATATACGTAAACTTTATTGCATTAAGCTCATAGCCTTACTCAATAGCACCAAAAATACCAAAAGCAACGTCAAAACTATAATACCTACTTAACAGTAGGTACAAGGATTCAGCCTTGTGTACGTAATGGTTGTTGTCATAAGGGCTGTTGCTTAAGCTGCCTGAAGAGAAACAGATGCGTAAATGCTGCTCCCTGCACATATGACTCATTAACTGTGAATGCAGGTGGATACGCTGCTTTTGATTAATCTGTTTCCATGTTTTCTATTTTACGATGCTGACTTTACCAGGAAGTCTGTGTGAATCTAGTGGAATAAATACATTTTGTACATTTTCTTTAAATAGGTAGTTACCATTGAGAAGATGGAGGATACCAGCCTGCTTCCAAATCCCATCATTATTAGCATAAAAAGCAAGACAGCGTTTCAGTTCATTGAGCTGAAGGACAGGGATACCTTGGTAGGGAATCTACTACTGAGACTGAAACAAGTAAAGGCTAACAACCCAGCACTCCGTAACGGCAAAGACAAAGATACGGTATTAAACACTTGATGTGCTTTAATGATACACTGAGTATATTTACTTGCTTTAAAATGAAGTATATTTTTTATAGTTTGACTATAGTGACTTTTCAGAGAGGAAACCTGAAACCTCTGTTCCCAGATGTGAAATTCACAAAGAAAACTAGGCAATAGAGGTTTGAAATGCCACTATGTTCCCAATAGTCCTGTCAGCAAAAAGCTGAAAAGATGGTCAACATGCTCTGTCTGTTTCTCACTAGAGCAAAGAACATAATGCCCTCTAATGGCATCAGAGGATAATATTTTGTAGAACTATTGTGTAGATTTGTCCACTGTAGTGTTAAGTTGATCTAAAATTCCAGTAAGGAGCATACTTGTGTCATGGGAAATTGCGGTTTGAGAATTAGCTCAGTATCTATTTTTTGGTGAAACCCAAAAAATGCAGTGTACATTGGAAGATAGCATGATAATCCTGTACTACAGGAATTCAATACCTTTTACTTCCTAGTGGCAATATGTATTTGAGACAATTGTTGGGATATTTAGTGCTTTACAGTTTGCTTTTAGTAAACTAGAGAGCTGGGAAAAATTACAGTCTGCTGATGAGCTGTTTTAGTAGTGCTGCAGGTATTGTACCTAGAGCATACAGCGCAGTTTACAAATTGGTTCTGAAAAATCTTTCTTTGCTTCTGTAGCAGAACTGTCATTCAACATGTGCTGAATATCAGTTTGGGAGATTGGGAGTAGCACCTTCACAAAGCAATGGGGATGAAAATGATAAAAATGGCAGACACCTCCTTAATACAGAGGCTCTTAGTTCAACATTTCACCATTCTGGAATGGATGGACTAGACTTTCGGATGGTATGTAAAATAGCTCCATTGTTGGGGAGAACATTCATAAGTGTATCTTAAAAGTACCTGAGAGTTCACAGATTGATTTTGTATTTTCTGACATGCTGTTCATGTGAAGCTTGGACAGTAAAGGAATTAAGATTTTGGTGTCCTGGTGTGGTGGCTGTGGGTGGGGGAGAGGAGACTGAGGCAACTGCCTTTTGCACTGAAGGATGTCTGATCCCCACTCTGGCCTCTCCTATACATTCTTTAAACCCCACCCACCTACAATCAAATAAAAAGGAGAACACAAGTTTTGATTGAAGGGGTGGTAACGTGTAAGCTATATGCTCCCTAAAAGTATCTTATTTGGGAACCTGCTAGACTAAGACTGTAATTATTTATGAGGTAAGTAGACATTGCTTTTTGTTCGACAGTGAATGGACAGGAAAGATACAGATGGAGATGAACAACAAAGGTTTAACAGAAAATAAAGTATTTAACAGGGCAAGAATCTTGTGTGGGAATTGTACAGGATTTGCCCACCCAGGCCAGTCCAGGGATGGGAGGGAACCCTTTACTTTTCCAGTACATTAAACAACAAACCACGAGATGGTCTATACCCTCTCTGGTTTCAGAACAATTTGGCACCAGAACCTCTTTTTCAATAGTCCCTGCCTTTCCTAAGGGAGAGATTCCAAACCCTTAGTTGGCATCTGGGACAGAACACATTAGCAACTCACTCCAGAGATGCACACTTTTACTCTCCAATAGTAGCGTATATGGTGAGCGTTTGGGCCACAAGATTTAGGCTTGGAATGCAAGTTACAACATCAGAGACCCATTAGAAATAAGAATAATTTTTATTCAGTACAGAGCACAGCAACAGACTATAAAAGATTACAAAAATAACAAAGGCTAGGGCAATTTCCCTTAACTACACATTAAAGATTCATAGTTACCAAGTCAGAACATCCACAGTCCAGGATAGTCCAAGTACCAAGGGATTTTGAAGAGAAATCCCATCCTTGCACCCATGTGCTCCAGTTCATAAAGCAGCTCTTTGTCTTCCAAGACACAGCATTTCCAGGTACAATAAACAGACAATGACAAGGAGGGAGAGCTAAGAGCAGAGCAAGAAGCTCATTCCCATAGGGATTAAACAATTATACCCCAATTCCATTCATGATCAGCTGTGGCCATTAGCCAATCACGAGCGGACAGGGGATTTGCCCAGTTGTTGGTTGTCATAGCTGCATGTGGGGATACGCTAGAAGTTTGGAGACCACGCCTGCAGTCACATGACCCAAACTCCAGCTTCTCCATTGCCTACGTGACTTGTTGCATGTGGGCCAGAGCCAGGAGCCATCAGGTCTAGCTCTTCCACTTAGAGGTGGGAAAGAATGTGTGGTTATATGGCATGGCTATTAAGGTAGTTCAGGCCATTTGGACTGCCCTGGACCATTTGGCCTGCAACAGGAAACAGAGACACAGAATGTCATCACAGGAGAAGGCATGAGAATTTAGAAAGCAATATTTCTATACAGGAATGTTTCATTATTTCAAAGTGAACTGCTTCTCAACTTCACCCCCACTAGGTGACCAGTTTTTCCCCAATGAGAGTAACTGAGCCTCAATTCATATATATAAACCCTGAGGGGGAGATTTGATTCCCTTACTTTAAGTTCTGACAGGTTACCTCAGCATGTTCAAGGCTGCTGTTTTACCACATAGAGTTCCTGTTCACAGAGCCTATATGCATAAGTTAGGAACGTAGGGCTTGTTTCACTGAAACAAGCTTTATTCCATATGCCATCCCCAAACTCTAACTGAAAGCCAAATAAAACCTGGCTAAGCTGGCACTCTTATCCAGACCCACAGTTCCCTGTCTGGGGGGAGGGGGTTCTTCACCCTTCTTCAGGTGAAACTGGCTGACCCCCTCCCATCCATTGGAGTTCCATGGGCTCTGATTGGCTGACAATCACAAAATCACAAGTATTGGTTGAGAGCCCTGAAGGAGAGGTGGGACTTTGGGGATGATTGCCCCACCTGGTATCCCTACATTCTTCTGAGAAGTGGTAGAAAGACTCAAAAAAACCTGGACCTTGAGAAAAAGAAGCTTTACCCTGTTTTGGTATGAATTAATTTAAACTTCTCAGCAGGTTTCTTTAATTCTCTATTTAGAGTACTGAAGACTAGAATGACACAGAGGGAAGCATAAATATAGAGAGGGTTGTGTCTGAACCAGGGTCACTTTCTACATTATAATATGAAGCCCTGACCTGGATAGCCCAAGCTAATTTGATCTCAGAAGCTAAATGCGGTTGGCCCTGGTCTGTATTTGGATGGGAGACCACCAAGGAATACCAGGGGCATAGCATGGAGGCAAGCAATGGCAAACCACCTCTGAATATCTTTTGCCTTGAAAACCCTACAAGGTTGCCATAAGTCAGCTGTGACTTGATAGCAAAAAAAAAGAAGAAACAGGAATTATTTCTGTGAGTAATATGTAAATTGGTATGTAATCCCTTTCCATGATGGGATCTTTCAAAAGGTAATGTAGGCAATAGCTCTCAGACTCTGTAACCCTTTCTATCTCCTGTCCACCGTCTGTTGTTTCAAGACTTAGTCAGATTGCAAAAAGGCTTCTTATATACCATAACAGTTTTTGTTACAGTGGAACTGCCTAGATACTGACCAAAGCAGAATTGTCCTCTATGGTCTGTTTTTGTTGGCATATTTGTATCAATAAATAGCTTTCTTTAAAAAGGAGAATATTGCTTTATATTAGGAGTAATACGAAAGATAGGTTTAACGTGCATCTCTTGGCTTTCAGTCCAGGGAGCAAATCAAAGAGAGCCTGTGGAATGACCATTTTTCTGAGTATGGCAGAACGGTCTGCATGTTTCGAACAGAGAAAATCAGGAAACTTGTTGCTATGGGAATCCCAGAGTCATTAAGGGGCAAGCTATGGCTTCTTTTCTCAGGTAAGAACCCTGTAATTTGGCATTTCCTCATCAGACTTGGCCAGTAATTTCACGATGGCAAGAAGCCAGTAGAGTAGGTGTGGTTCTCATTGGTGACTTGCACTTTGAGAGGAGAAAGGGAAATGAGGATGATGTGCAGTCCAGTTCCATATTCTGGGAATGGAAAGGAAGCTCCTGTGGTGATGAGAGGCACAAAAGGCAGAAATACATTCCCTTCTGCTCAGCACTGCATTTAAATAGTACATTTTTCAATTTAAGTATTCAGAACAATGTAATAGTAATTTTTATTAGCGTGCATAAATAACGGTTACAGATTATCTAAATTTATTACACAGTAATAATGTCTCATAAGTTGGCAAACATTGCTGAGACATACGTGGCACAATAACTGACACAAGGTTTCCTGTCACTTCTTTTGTTGCAAGCTCAAAGCAGGACTGCCAGTATACCAGAGATCATTATTGTTGTTATTTAGAATTTAGATACTCAGCACTCATGTTGTTAATTTTTTCAGTCTGAATTTTGTTTTAGGACAGAGAATTCTAGCATGCCTGTCCATATCTATGTAAATTAAATAGGTTGCACAAAGCTTACTACCAAGATTGGCTTAATTGAACTTGCCCATGTTTCCTTTTCTGGAGAATACTGTATTTTAGATAAATGCTGTTGAAAGTTTCTGAATTTTTGCTAAGTAATATGTTAAGCGAATACAGAATCCAGTTGCATAAGTGTTGCAGATCATCCTTGCATAGACTTTTTTTCTTATAAACAGGAGCATTTTGTTTAACATACTTGATTTCAGACCTGATCTTCTATTTTGCATTTCCTTCTGCCTTCAGATGCTATGACTGATTTGCATTCTAACCCTGGTTACTACGAAAACTTAGTAGAGGTGTCCATGGGCATGTGTTGCATAGCAACAGAGGAAATAGAACGTGACTTGCATCGCTCATTACCTGAGCACCCTGCCT
Organism: Gekko japonicus; assembly: GCF_001447785.1. Classification (NCBI taxonomy): domain Eukaryota; kingdom Metazoa; phylum Chordata; class Lepidosauria; order Squamata; family Gekkonidae; genus Gekko; species Gekko japonicus. The sequence goes on from NW_015160874.1 coordinate 454,793, forward strand.
TCCAGAGTGAAACAGGCATAGCTGCGCTGAGGAGAGTCTTGACAGCGTATGCACACAGAAACCCCAAAATCGGGTATTGCCAGGTAAAAATCTGTAAGGCCATCAAAAAGTAGATGGGAACTCCCTTGGACCTCCTTTGGTTTGTGAAGGGGGTAGGATTAGGGTGGATGATGGAGCTGTTCTTTGCCAAGAACATCAGTACATTAAGGTGCCTTATACCATTTGTTGGTCTATTCCTGTATTATCAAGCCTGATTGGTTCTCCAAGCCCTAAAATCCTTTAAATGGATGTCTAAAATCCTTTAAATGGATGTGTGTGTTCACACTTTCAAAGTGCATCCGTGAGATATGTTGGGAGGAAGGGGACACAAGATCGTATCTGATATCCCTGATGTCTGTGTATTCCGCTGAAGAACCAAACAAAGCCCTACATAGATGTTTTAGTGTAAACTCTTCTGAATAGCTGGGAGGCCTGCAAAAGGCTAGCTGTGCGTGTAGCTCTGATCAGACCTTCAGCAGAAAGCCACAGAGGTTTGAAGAGAAGGTACAGACAGATCCTGCTTCTTGTGTTCTGGTTGCAGATTCTGAATGTGTAAACGAAGTATAAAAGGCTTCAGGTAGCACAGCTACAACTCACCCTGGGTCTATAGAGAACCATTGCAAGTCAGTGGTATGCACTCAGCAGCTTGAATACAGCCACATATGTATCAGCCAAGAGTCCCATGACTGCTGTGTGCCTCATGCATCATCCTGCCAAACACATGCATACAATAATATAAGCTAAAGTCTTAATATTAAACAAATGGGGGGCCCCCTCAAGAACTCGTGAGGGCATCTCAGTTCTCCTCCTTCACTATGTTGTCTATCTCTTCCCAGAAATCCCCAATAGCCTCTCCCCTTTTCCTGCTTTCTTCTTTCTTTCCCACCCACCAGTCAGCCTTCAGCTGCCCCTCATCTTCTGCTTTCTCTGCTTCCCTTCCACTGGCAGCCTCTACCTGGGAAAACTGTGGCCCAGTTGTGCTGTTGGGAGCCTACAAGGACTGGGGGGGGGCACTTCACTCTCCCCTACATCCCCCTTCCATTTCCTCTTCCCTTGCTCCTGATGCCTCCCATTTCCTCACTTTTACCTGCTTCTTTCTGTCCTTCCCATCTACCAACCAACCTACATCTTCAGATGTATTATTTATTTACTTTTTTATACTCCACCTTTCTCCACAACTGAGACTCAAAGCAGCTTAAATCATTCCGCCCCCCCCCCCATTTTATTCTCACAGCAACTTAGAGAGAGAGAGAGGTTAGGCTGAGTGAGAATGTGTAACTGCTTTGTCTGATCTGGTGTTAAGAGCTTCAGACCCTGGAGAACCAGGTTCATATTCTCATGGTACTGTGGAAGCTCACTTGGTGACATGAGCAAGTTGCCTATTCTCACTCAGCCTGATCTACACTGTTGAGCCTTAGCGAGCAGGTGGTCCTGGAAGGCGTGCCATTTACCTGACTTCCAGCATTTCGGGGGGGGGCACCCTTTATATAAGTTCAGAGGTAAATGAACAAGAAGTCATTGGTACAGGTAAGTCTCGAGGGCTTTTTTCCCTTTAAAAATGTAGAGTCAGTGTAGTCTGTACAGTTTATCTTCACTGAGCATCTTGGGTTTTGATAGGATAAAAATACAATTTTGGAGCAGATTGTCTTGTCCTAAATATACCTGTTCTAATGGGGGAAATAAGTGAACCCCACAAAATGACAGTTTGACTCTGACTGTGCAGAAATGTATTCAACTTTGCAAAAATTCATATACAAATTAGAGAGGAATTCTAGTGGGACTAGAATTTGGGGAAGGGCCCTGGTTCAGTGGAAGAATATCTTCTTGGCATGCAGAAGGTCCCAGGTTCAGTTCCCAACGTCTCTAGTTAAAGATTGTGTCGCAGGTGATGTGAGAGACCTCTGCCTGAGACCCTGGAGAGCTGCTGCCAGTCTGAGTAGACAGTTCTGACCTTGATGGACCAGTGGTCTGATTCACCAAAAGGCAGATTCATGTGTTCAGAGGACCGCAGTAGAATTAATTCAGTAGTCCCTTTAATTTTAAGGTGTACTCACTTTCTAAGCTGCCCCTGGTTCTGAGAATGCTGTAATCTTTTTAAAAACCTTAGAAGTGTTTTTTGAGAGATGTTACTGCAACTAAGTCTTTTTTCTTTGACCTCTTAACAGTCCATGAATATATTAACTTCTGCTTTGTTGCTGTATGCCAAAGAGGAGGAAGCTTTTTGGCTGTTGGTTGCTGTATGCGAGAGGATGCTTCCAGATTATTTTAACCACAGGGTGATAGGTGAGAGTCCCCTCACCCTTCTTCTTCAGTCTCTGTCTTGTCTCTTCGTTCTGGGAACCAATGATACGTATACTACATATCCCCACTGAAATGAGTCCAGTAACAGCACCGTTCCATGAGAAACATTTTCTTTGTTAGAAGCTTTTATATGGATGTCTGAATTCTTTATACCGGGCAATGAAAGAGCAGCTGCATTGCTTATTTTTCATTGTTAAGATTGGCTGGTATATTATATGTGCAGACCAAAGGGAAATATGTGGTTCTTTAGTTTTATTGCATAAATCTCTTGTTCTCATTTTGTTTTTACAATTGTTTCCACTAGTACTTAGTTTTCATGTGCTACTTTAGGTTACAGAAAATGTGATTTCATAGTAACTCCTCAAACGGGGCTGTGCCTGCATTTCCCCCTTTACAGCATACAAAAAGCATTGCCATGTAGACAACATTGTGAAATGACCGTTAAGAGGAGTGGGGTTTGAACTGATAGACTAACCTATTGGTTGACAAGGCAGGTTGCCTTGGGTTTTGTGCTATGAATTATATTTTTTGTCAGATGAAAGCAAGTAATAATTTCAGCATTGGCTAACATGACCTGCTGTGGTTCACAGGTGCTCAGGTAGATCAATCTGTGTTTGAAGAGCTGATAAAAGAGCAGCTTCCTGAATTGGCTGAACATATGAAAGACCTCTCCACGTTGGCTTCTGTGTCCCTGTCGTGGTTCCTCACTCTCTTTCTCAGCATCATGCCCTTGGAAAGTGCTGTTAATGTTGTAGACTGCTTCTTCTTTGACGGGATCAAAGCCATTTTCCAGTTTGGCTTGGCTATTCTGGAGGCCAACGCCGTGGAACTGTGTAACAGCAAGGACGATGGGCATGCCTTGATGATCCTTAGCAGGTATTGTTCTGACTTTTGTTGTACTAACTTAGCTACTGCAATACAGAAATGAGTTGGCCACTTATTAAATAACAGTGATGATAATGTGAAACTAGATATATGAATATTGTACTCCTGAACATCGGCACAAAGTAGTTCAGTTTTCAAAACCCTTATAAACAGGGTATCGTATTTTCCTGTTGTTATAAGTCCATGTCCGTAAGCATTCCATCAGTGTTGCGATTTCTTTTCTAAAGCATAGAGGGGGGTCATCCTCTTCTAGGAGCAACTTCAGCCTCAGTTTCTGAATGGAACAGGTTTGACAAGATGTCGTTTAAAAGCCAAGATGTTATCATTCACATTCTTTAAGAAAGCCAGACCACTTTGCCAGGGCTTTGTACCGGAATGAACTGTCTTGTTTCCAATAACCGTCTTCTGCCATTGGAAGGACACTTTGTCCACTGGGATGATTCCCACCAGTTTCCTCCTCCTATTACCAATCCCCACAATGTAACCAAACGAGTTCCTGAGTGAACCTTCTGGGGCATCATTTCTGGGGGGGGGGGGGGGGGGATGAGCCACAGCAGAAGGGAAAGGCAGTGAAATGTTGCTTTTGCCAGCTCTGTTCATTGTTTTTGTTGGATACAAGGTGTTAGCTGTATGTAAAATGCTCTTTTCAGGTTTTTAGACCATGTTAAGAATGAGGAAAGCCCCTTGCCACTGATTGGGAATCAGCATGCCTTTTTCAGTGATGATCTGGAACCCTGTCCTGTAACTGAAATAACAGACCTAATTCGGGATTCTTATGAGGTAAATATTAAAGAAGCAAATAAGTTTTCCTTCAAAACTCTGGAACAGTTTTCCTGTTTAAATTTAAGCACATAGAACATATCCTATATTTGAGTGTCTGCCGTGCAGCAAGAATATTTCTTTCACTCTAAGTAAAAATCTGTTCCTGAATTTTAGAAATTTGGAGACCGTTCTGTGGAACAGATTGAGCACATGCGCTACAGACACAGGATTCGTGTTCTGCAGAATCACGAAGAAACCACCAAACAAAATGTGGTGAGAATTCTCAGAATCCAAAATCTCACTTTGTTAGACGATGCTAGAGCTCTGTATCAAGGCTGGCTTCTCTGTTGCTCATCAGTTTGAACGTAATGGCTTTGCTTAGCCTGCATGGAGCCTTGCTGCAGCCCAAAGAACCTCCCTCTGGAGAAAGCACCTCGGCTTTCAGAGAGAGACCCTGCACTTGCCTTGTAAGTGCAGAAAGTTGGGATACAAATATTGTAAATAAAAACAAGTAAATAGTAAAGCATAGGCCAGTGGGCTGTTGGTGCTCTTGCACGGTACTGGATCCAATCTATAAAAATCTAACCCAACAATTAACTTTTATGGAAAGAGAACAGAATAAGACAGCTTAAGTTCATTTATTTAGGGATTTCTTTCCTAATTTTTACCTGGTTGGGGACCCACAGCCGCTTACAAAAATGCAGTATAAATGAATAAACAGTAGACTACATCCCGGGTTAACCCTGGATCTACAAAGCCACAGGCCACAAGCAATGTGCTTGCACCTCTGGCCATACCAGCCTTAAAGGTAAAGGTAAAGGTTCCTTTGCTCGAAAGCCAGTCGAATCCGACTCTAGGGTTGCGGTGCTCATCTCCGTTTCAAAGCCGAAGAGCCAGCGCTGTCCAAAGACATTTCCGTGGTCATGTGGCCGGCATGGCTAAACACCGAGGCGCACAGAACGCTGTTACCTTCCCACCGAAGTGGTACCTATTTATCTACTTGCAATTTCTTGCTTTTGAACTGCTAGGTTGGCAGGAGCTGGAACTAGAGACGGGAGCTCACTCCGTCATGCGGCACACTCGGGTCTCGAACTGCTGAACTACTGACCCTCCACAGCCTGCAGTTCAGCGTCTTAACCACTTGAGCCACCGCATGTAATAAGAGAAACAGAAAGAAGCTCAGGCCAGATCAAGGGGCAAAGATGTTCCCAAGAATTCTCCTTCTCTTGCTCAGAGCCTCTGGCCATGCCCAGGCTTACATTACCTGCAAACCTGTATTAAAATACAAAGCCACTAAGTAAAGTGAATGGTACAAGCCGTAGTTCTCTCTTTACCACTATTGGGGGCGGGGGGGTAGAAGTAGAGTTAAATCTCTTGAGATCTGTGACATGCATTTCTTCTCACAATTTCTCATAAAGCTTTACAAATGGAAAAGTTCTTAGCTGTTTGGCAGGTAGAGCACTGGAAATAAGTTTTTGTCTGTAGGTGGAAGAACCAACTATGCATATAACCCTTTAGTGCAGGCCAGCAATGGAAACCTTTCTTTAAGATGCTAGGATATTTTAATGCTGGAATATAGTATGAGAATGTAAACATGTGGCTGCTCTAAGTTGCCAGGAAAAAATGTCAAGTTTTCTGCTGAGCTCTCCCTGTTTCTCTTAAGCTCAGAGTGGTCATCCCAGACATTTCTATTCTTCCGGAAGACTTGGAAGAGCTTTATGACTTATTTAAGGTATGCACATCTCTGAATTAAATTTTGAAGGAAATCGTGTGTTTTCTGAATGTGTTTGTGCTCATGGATTGATGTGTTGGTAAGCAATCAAAGGATGCTGTTTTGCAACTCATGTCTAATCATGTAGTCCCTTTCTCAGCTCTGGTATATTCTCAGACTTTTTGGAATCATTTCAGGCGTGTTCCACTCCAAAGTCTTGTATATGTTTAACAAGCATGGGATAAATTGCTTGTTCTACTCCTGTAGAAATAGTAAAAATTCGTAGCCTTTTTTAGTCTCACAACTTGACCGCCGTAAAGACATTATGGCACCATATTCCACTATTTTATTTTAAAAACACTAAAAAGACATCAAGCCAGTTACGCGCTTCATAAGATTCAGAAGAGTGTACTGCAGCAGCAAAGACTGAGCTGTGTAATATTCATACTAAGGTGTCAACTAATCAAAACCTGAACCAAAGAACATCCTTTTATTATAGCTAATCCGGACTGTAAAATTAGCAGTACTACGTGATACCCTTCAGTTTGCTGGCCAGCTGCCTGGCTTAGATTTCAAGACTGTCAGAGGAAGGAAGGACAGGGATGACAGATTGACATAACAGATATTCAAGTGGCAAACCAATTCATTGACCAAACAGCAGTTATATCCAGTTAGGTGTGTTTTTCCCAAGTGGTGTGTATACCAGTTACTTTCTTGCAGGGAAAGGCTTTGGCTTTATTCCCATAGATCTCCATTAACTTTTGTGTGTGCATATCTACAAAACCCTAACCCATGCTTACTTTACCACAACTGTATATAGTTAAATTGTTAATAGAGAGCCAGTTTGGTGTAGTGGTTAAGTGTGCGGACTCTAATCTGGGAGAACCGGGTTTGATTCCCCACTCCTGCTGATGTGACCTTGGGTCAGTCACAAGCTGTGGCACAGCTGTTCCTGAAAGAGTAGTTTGTGTCAGAGTTCTCTCAGCCCCACCTACCTCACAGGGTGTCTGTTGTGGGGAGGGGAAGGGAAAGGAGTTTGTAAGCCGCTCTGAGGCTCCAAGTGAAGGGCGGGGCATAAACCCAATCTCTTCTCTTCTTCTTCTTAATCTTGCTTCATCACAGCCCATAGGAAAGAGACGGAACATATGGAAAGGCTATGATCCTGTATGTGGGATGGTGTAGCATAGATGCAACACTGTTTTTAAAAATGTCACACCGATAATATTACCCCTCTTCTTTCACCATTATCATGAGTTACTATAGATGATAACTTGTCATGGGTGAACTCATCTGGTTCATTTTAAGTGAGCCTCTTAAACTATGCAGTAGCCAAATTGCTTACTCACAACTTTAATGCCAGTAGCTCACAGAGTAGGATTTTTGCTCACAAGGCTCCACAGCTTAGAGGGAGCATTGGAAATCTCAGAATGGTCTGGACCCAATTTACAATTCCCTTCTTTGAGTTCACCATTCCCAGTAGATTGAGAGTTGTTGCTATCGCTAATAATACCTGCAGTCACATGCTATAAATCATACTCGTGTCCCATTCATCTAAATAGGAGATGGGTGTACCTGCTTTTCTGTGCCCAGTAGGTATTGAACAGTGTTAGTGGAATACCATGCTGGCATGATTCTAACAAGGGTAACATTCTCTGATGTACATGGAACTTTGAAGTTTCCTGTGTTCCTCAGTAATAACTTTTTAAAAAATCTATCCATATAAAACATGTTTTTTTCCTGATGTTTGTATTGTTTTCTTTTTAATTCTCCTTAGAGAGAACATTTAATAAGCTGCTACTGGGAGTGGAACAGTGCAGTTGTGATTCAGCGCCATGACCCAAGCAGACCTTACGCTGAGCAGTACAGAATTGACTCTCAGCAGTTTACTAACCTTTTTAAACTTGTCTCACCTTGGACATGTGGAGAACACACTGAGGTTCTGGCAGAAAGGATGTTCCGGCTTCTGGATACGAATATGGATAGTCTCATTGAATTTAAAGGGTTTGCTGGCTGTTTAGGTAACTCTTTGAAGATACGTTTGCCATTGGGAGTTCAAGCATGCTGTCCTGGAGCATGCATTTCATGAATTTCAAATGTAGAGCAGTAGAGAATTAGGGTATGGTGCTTACCTAATAAGTCTAGCTCCTAGAATTTGTCCAATCTCCAATATGCCTTTTTAGGGTCAGAGAGATTCCCTTTGCCCAACACAGGGATCCAGCCTTATGTAGCTGTATATCATCGGGTTTAATGCAGCATGTAGAAAGAAATATCCTAAGTATTGAGCCTGCTTTTTGATAAGCCTTACATGGGGTAACTTGATGCCCCCCATCAGTGTTTCTCTGCCCTGTGGCCCTCTGTGTCCAGCCTTCCTAGGGGCAAGGATTGCTGTTCAAAACCTGCAGTGGTATTTTGTGGTGTGAAGTCTTTCTGCCCCATACCTTTTATTACACATTCAGGTAAACCCTGAAGAAGTTTCCAAGTGCTGAGGAAAATTGAACAGGCCACTCTGTCTTTTCAGTTGTGATAGATAGTCGTCTTGGACAATAAAAGGGCTTAATGAATGAATTCCTCTCCAGCACTCCCTTTCCTGTAAAGTTGATACTTTCAGACCTCCCAACAGAGGTTTTTAAGGAAATGTTCAGGACATGCCGAATCTACTGGTTACCCTAATCTTATACTCAGATATTTTGATTCACTGTTTCTTACATTAAAAATTATCTTATGCCTGAAGTAGAACATCAAGACTCTAGTACACTGTCTACTTCTTACAGATATTATGTACAATGGAGAAATGAATGAAAAGATAAAACTGTTATACAAGCTGCACATTCCACCTGGTAAGTGCCTTGGGAGATCGTCACCCCTTTTTTCTTCCCTTTGTGCAGCTTTCTTAATAAATGTGTAACTTCCTTCCTCAGGAATACCTACCTGTATTCTGCATTTGACTTTTTTTGGGAAGACCAGCATGTTGACAATTCTGCATGTAGATTATTTTTGATGTCTTGCAGTTAACTTAACTTAAGCTGTTGCTTTTTCCTTGTTAACCAAGTACATTTCCTGTAGCAAGCTACCACTGGTGGAATTGAAAGCGGAGGGCTGCAGAGAAAGCTTTGTCACAGTAAGAGCATCTGTACTCCCCGTTCTCTGACCAGAGGACCATGCCCTAGCACCAGAAGCTGTTAATTAGGAAAACTGTGGAGGAGTACAGTGAATCCTAACTGCTAACAACCTTTGCCTGTATAATAGGGTCATGTGATGGTATTTCTTCTTTTACAGCGTTCAGAGAGAATGACAGAGACAGCCAGTCACCATTAAAGGCTCCTTTATTGTCTACTTCCAGGCCACTAGTAATTGGGAAATCAAATGGTAGGTGAGCTTGGGTTGCAAATACTGTAAGTAGTCTGAGATGTAGCTGCAGATTCTTTCCCTTGCTTGCTGGATTTAAGAATGGACCAAGGTCTCTTTTTCTCTCAGTCTCAGCTAGTTCAGACTGCAGTGGCCTGTAAATGAAGTTGGGGGTTTTTTTTGTTCCAATATGCATCACCTTTAGTTATCAATACTGAACTTCATTTGCCACACTGCCGCCCACTCACCCAATTTGTGGAAATCCTCCTGGAGCTATTCACAGTCATCCTTGGTTCTCACCATCCTGCATAATTTTGTCATCTGCAAACTCAGCCACTACACTGCTCACGCCTACTTCCAAATCAGTCATGAACAGATCAAGTCTGGGGTGTCAAACACAGGGGCCGGAACCGGCCCGCCCAGCAAGCAACTAGTGCAAGGGAGGGAATAGGAGGCTGCTTGAGGGGGAATAGGCAGAGCTACTCCAATTGTGGCTTCAGCATGGCAGAACAACCTCGTCTGTAGTAGTCAAGCAGCATGGGAGTGTCCAGTGCTGCACTTCTGGCTCTCCAGTCTGCCCATGTGGGTTTTCTTTTGCACCCCCCCCCGCCTCAGCCCATGAGGCCTTGCAGTGAGGATACACCAATTTGGAGTTTACCCGCTGCTGTCCTTTCTGCAGTTTATGTCTCCAGTACCTGGCACTACATTTTATGGCACACGTGGCCTGGCCCGACAGAGACATTTATGTCAGATCCAGCCCTTGTGACAAATGAGTTTGACACCTCTAGATTAAGTAGTATTGGCCCCAATACCGGCCCTTGTGGGACTCCACTGCTTATTTCCCTCTATTGTGAGAGCTGTCCATTTAACTTTGCTTCCTATTGTTTAACCAACTTTTAGCCCATAAGGGGACCCCATCCTCTTATCCCATCACTAAGCTTACTCAGTAGTCTCTGGTGAGGTAGCTTGTCAAAGGCATGTTAATTCACAATACCATATCAAAACTTTATTGTATCCTCCTAACCAGGTGACACCATAGATTATCAGAAGCAACTGAAGCAGATGCTTAAGGACATAGCCAAAGAGAAAGAAGCTAAGGCTGAAAAAGAACTGCCAAAAATGAGCCAGGTAGGATATGAAGGACTATAAAATTACAGCTTTCTTAGCTTGTGTACCTGGCCTAAACTTGAATCTTCTGCTATCAGCTAGATTTGTGTTTTGTTTATTCCATGGAACTGAAGACCAAAGCATAGTAGCTGTATGCATTTATGAGAATAAAACTGACCTGCCAGACATGGCTGTTGTAAGGATTGAAGGGCTTTCAACACTAGGTGTAGAAATATTACTGTAAAGAGCTCTAAAAAATATTATTTGTGCTTATATAATATTGCAGTAGCCATGCAATAAAATCTCAAAATGTGCAGTACTGTACATAGGCAATATGGTACATAGGACTTAAAACATATTCCAGAGCTCAGTCTTCTTACAAGCAGTAAAATCTGCCTTCCTGAGCTGAATCTGTATAAAAGCTTTCCAATACGGAGAAATGCATTGTACTGTCCTTTCTCCCAGTTTAACAGACTAACAGTGGACTGGGATCCGTAACACAAATGCACTGAATCTTCCACGTTTTGCTTTCCAGCGTGAGTTCATCCAGTTCTGCAAAACCTTGTACAGCATGTTTCACGAGGCTCCAGAGGAGAATGAGTTGTATCAGGCCATCGCCACAGTGACTACTCTGCTACTTCAGATTGGAGAAGTGGGTCAGAGAAGCAGCAGCTCTGGCTCGGATGAATTCTCTGAAGATCTGCAGACAGAGGCATCTACCTCCGATCAGGATGTGGTCTTTACTGACAATGTGAAGTCTCCAAAGAATCCCCAGTCCTTACCAATAACTGAAGGGGACTGGACTGTTTCTATCGAACATATCTTGGCTTCACTATTAACAGAACAGTCACTGGTCAACTTCTTTGAAAAACCCTTAGAGCTCAAACCAAAACTGGAGAACGCAAAGCTGGCTCAGTACAGCTTCAAAACAAATGGTGCAAGTCACCCATCACGAGGTGATCCAGAACATCTAAGTGCGCAGTAGCAGATATCTAAGACAGTTCAGTCATTCTACACCAAAGCGCATTATGTGCAGCGTTAAGGCTTTTGTACTACTTTTTGACTTGGGTCTGATTTTTCTGCCAGAAAGCTTTAAAGCCAAAACACTTGGGAGGTTTGGCACGGTTTCTCTTCTTGAATGTAATTTAAAAGAAAACAAATGTGTTAAAACCAGTTCTTGAAGAACAATGTAGCTGAACACTTGGCTTGACAGCTTTGTCTTAGCTACTGGTTGCAGGTTTTATGTCTGATTGCCTTTTTTTGCACTAATACTGAAGACTTGTTTCAATGCTGGTAATTGAAACTATTAATATATTTGATTCAAGATTTGTATGTCTTGCTTAAATGTTCAATGTACATGGGCTTTTTATGTTGGTCCGTGAGTGTGCACTTTTCAATAAAAAGGCTTTTTGTAGTAAACCTACAGTAATTGTTGCTTCTCATGTAGTACTGTGAAAATGAATCCCCTGGGCTGTCTGTTTCCTTAAGAGTTCTCCTTTCTACTCACTCTCAAGCAGTCTGTGGTTCTACAATGCATCTGAAGACTCAATGACCTTATTGGAGGCCAATTGGAAATACTTGCACCCCCCCATTTTCATACATAAACACTAAACTGCTAAGTCATTTGTGAGCATTAGGCACTGTTGCTTTTAATTAACAAACTTTTAAGCTCAATATTGTTCATTTTTATAACTTTATTGTAATGAAAAATTAGTTTTCATCCACATTGACAGTCTGTAGACCTGTGGGGGAAGAAAGAAAACCTACATAAGATCACAAATGGAACATACGTTTAAAAATCCACAATGCATTTTCTTTGTTTGCTAATCTACAGACACCTTACCCCACACACAAACGGAATCAAATCTGAGTCCCCTCCGTCTCATTCTACAGAAACATACAACACTTACTTTTGAAAGTGGTGACTGGCACATAAGTAACCAGAGTGTACAATTTATTGGGTGAATCTTCATCTTCGTTGCGTTTTCTGGATAAACGCACACGGATGCGGTAAGGAACATTCCTAAAAGACAATGTGAGTACAATGAGTGTGCAATTAGAAGCATGTCCTGTTACTTCACAAGTTAGCAATTACAAAATGTAGGGGGCAAAACTACTAAAAAATGAACACTGTATCTTCACAGGTCTGCACTACAGCCATAACTATAAGAATTTATATAAATAACATTTAAAAACTGACTATTGCAACTGGGTTCTTCTAAGGCTTAGATTTATATTGACTACTGTGATTTAAATGCCCTTGTTTCATGAGCTGGATATTCATAACAACATATCAATCTTGTCTAATGTACCTGGTTACTAGACTAGTAGTAGTTGAAGCTAGAATTCCATTATTAATTTGGTGGTGTAAAACATCTGCCTACTTACAGTGCTGCCTCTAAGCCAGCCAGAGTCACTCCTTGGCTCACAAAGAACCACTGCATGCTCTGCGTGCCACCCCACCAAACACATATACAATAAAATAATTTTTTATCTCTCTGTGCGTGTAGGAGTTGTCTCTCCCCCACCACTGCTGAATTTAACCAGCCTTCATGTATCTGAAGCCAAAATGCCCAGAGGACAATCCAACTGGCTGTGAAGAAGGGGGAGTAAAACTACTACTCATCCACACTATGGCCAGCTTGCACTTTTTGTGAATGCCTCCCACTGTGGTATAACACTCTCTTCTCCTGGCAGGCTCCCAGCTGCCAGGATGAGTGTGGAGAGGTTGCTGGAGAGGACGGACCCTTTATTTTCTATCCCTGGCATGAGTCCCACAGCTCAGGGCAGCTCACCAGTCCCTCCAGCAATTTAATGGGCAAAGGGCTTTTCCCACCTTGCTGGAGCACAGGAATGGGTGCCGTGTTTGCAAACAGTACTCAGAAGAGACACAGGCCCAAGCCCCTAAGCACCACCGTCTAAACCAGAGGTTCCCAAACTTATTGGCCTACCACCCCCTTTTCAGAAAAAAATAATAATCACTCAGTGCCCCCCTAGAAATCTACCTTCAAGAAGTGAACAAAAAAATGCAGTTTGTGGATCTGCACCTGGATCGCTCCAGCACCCCCCCCCCCAGGGGGCGATATTGCCCACTTTGGGAACCAGGGGTCTAAAAAAATCCTTTTAACTGTCCTTTAATCAAGTTCACAAGCTATGTATTAAGATCTCAGTGCCTCAATGGATATTATCACAGAAAACAGGAATCGTACAAATGCATTTGATCCCAGCAGTGGAACACTGCATTGGTACAGTTGTGTTTTATCGCTCCATTCTAACCACAAGTACCAGTGCAGCAAGTTTTATTCACTGTTAATTACAACTCTCCTTTTCACTGGGCAAGGAAGATATCCCCAGCCAACCAAAATGTACCTTATTCCTTTCGCCCAGACTGCCTTGTTCAGGCGGGTATCAATGCGTACATCGGGTGTCCCCATCTCCTTCATCGCAAATTTACGGATTTCCTTGAGCGCCCGTGGAGCCCGCTTCTTGAAGCCCCTGAGAACACAAAAGGCAGTCACATCAAAGCCAAGTGCTACTAAACTTAAAGAATAAGCCTCATGGTTTTAAGTTACCTGCTCAACATTAAGGATTTCACATAAGTGGCTAAGGATGCCAATCAAGAGTCCCTCATAGGAGGATGTGTGTAAATAACTTTCCCTGAGAGAACTCTTGCTCTGCCCTCCTTTCCTTCCTCTTTAGGACATATCCACAACAGAGGAATGTGGAGGATGCTTAAAACTTATATATTGTTTGATGAGCTAGTAGACTTTGCTAACATTCTAGACTACCTTCCACAATATGCATGCCAAGTAAATAAAAATCAGCATCAAACCAACAGCTACAGAAACATGGTGGATAATGTTTCAGTTCTTCCGATGAAGCTATTTGTGTCACTTTCTGGGAGTCTAGAAGTAGTTTTATAAGATTCAGCAATCAAACAGAAGGTTCGCAGGAGGTGTGAGTTAAGCACAGAAACCAAAGTAGTAATAAACTCATTTGCCTCCTAATTATCCAGCTGTGGAGAGCTATGCAGTTTTTCTTAACAACTGTAAGGGTTAAAGAACTGCCTGAGTTAAAAGGTGATGCCAATAAAGCAAACACTTCTTGCCAGAACCAACTTTGGCCTCCAACATCCCCCCCCCCACAAGTCAGCTTCAAACATAAAGCAGAGGACAGACAGATTAAAAAGCATGGCAAAATCTGTAAATGAAGGCTGCAATCCTACACAAGCTTACTAGGGAGGAAGCCAAGCTGAGTATAATGCTTAGGGTCTGATACATCAGACTTTTAGACACTTCTTTAGAGACCACCATATCCTCAAAATGCTGAGATGTCCAGAAAAGAATTTAGTCACTGGCTTTCCTGTTTGACCTCATGACAAAAGCGTGAACGCCACATACTCCTATTATAAACAGGAAAAACAAAAAACCTGCTCCATTGTATGTGAACAGCACACTAGAGAGACTATTTCCTTCCCCTGCCCCCCCCCCAGCTGAACTGCCAGCCATTACAAAAGGCTGATGTGTATGCAGATGAATTAGTGACCCCTGAATTTAAAGGAAACCTTGCGTCCAAACTTGGGCAACAGTCCATCAAAATGCAGCACCAAAGCATCACAGTGTATTTCTGCGGTCCAAAAATATTAGTACGCCACATCCAAATAATTTCTTTGCTTCACCCAGTTTGTTTTTTTTAAAATGGCAACAATATACATAATTTGGAACATTGCCCTGCGCTCAACACATAGGGGGGGGGGGGCTCTGCTTACTGGAAACCTCCCCTGATCTCCACTTTCCTTAAAACCTGTAAATATGGTTCATGGTCTGTAACATTAGAAGCATCAGGTGACAGATCACAGAACTGCAATTCAATATGCAGTTTTGTGCATTTTTACACATAAAAACACAAGGCCTCGAAGACAATTAAGCAGTAGCTAGCTACCATTTTTACCTAAGGAAATACAAATTGTGAGACTACTGGGGTACACAATGCAGAATGATGTGATGGTTTCAGACATCTGGGAGAAGTCTGCCTTCTGTGCCCACCCTGACCCATTTTGGCACTGATTCATACATACTGACAGGAAAAAGAAAAGCCACTCACACGCCATGGATCCTCTTGTGAATGTTGATAGTATATTCCCGAGTGACCACCTCGTTGATGGCGGATCGCCCTTTCTTCTTTTCACCGCCTTTCTTTGCAGGGGCCATCTGTATACAAGACCAAGACCTTTCAAAGCCAGGCTCTGCACAATGCACGTGTAGCAGTTGCTTAAAACATCAAGAAGCACTGATGCTGCCCGTCCATGACTCCTCCCCCAGCCTACATGCATTCTCTACTGATTTGCTCAAGCCAAATTCAAAACTTTATTTTTCACACTGGCCCGCAGGAACAAAAAATTAAACTAGCTCTAATTAACATACAGAGTTTGAACAGCATTTCGAGAGAGCTGTTGGTGTCAGAACGAGCAGCTGATCTTGTACTACCTCTGGTGCCATCCTAAGCGGAGTTGCTACACCCACTGACGTCAACAGGCTTAGATGGCTGCTGCTCTGTGTCGGATGGCACAGCTAGTACGTTCGTAGACACGGGACTCCCTGGCTTATTCAGCCGGGAGATGCATGAACTTGGCTCACTGTTGGGTTGGCACAGGGCCCCCCCCCCCCAATCTTATGTGAGAAATCTGAGAGCAACTCCAGCTCCGGTTGCCCATGAGGTATAAATACAGGTGTGCAGGTTACCTGGAGCCACCACCCCCAACAGTTTCTAAATTTTGATTAAGCCCTGGTTTAGAATCGGGGGGGGGGGGAGTTAGGTGAAGCCACACACTGGCCATGATATGTCAATGGGCAGCTGCAATTCATTGCTGTTTGAGATTTTTCTGGACAAAAGGGTGGAGGAGAGTAAGAAAGGTGTAAGAGGCAGAGGCTGGGACTCATCTGGGCAACATTATGTGGTTTCACGGTAGGAGGTGGAAGTCTATCATCCCATACGTGCACTTAATAATTTGGGGGAAATCTAAATGAGTGCTGAGGAGTAAGTTATCCCCTCTGACACCTGTGGCTTGTCATTCAGAATTCTCTGCCCCTGAACTGCTCAGAGAGCTGACTTGTTGGAACCTAGATGGCTGAATAAGACTGACCGCAGGAAGGAATAATTTTATCTTACAATGAAAATATCAGATAAAATGAACTGGCAGCATCCATCTTTATTTCAGTATTTGCAGCTGAGTTCCGTCGTATAGGCAATACTATGTGACAAGCCTAAGGAACAGAGGTAAAACTGAATCCAAATTATCATTAAAGTGGAAGATATATAAAGGGCAGATTGGCAAAGTATAACAGATACTGAGCCACTTTCCATCTAAAGAGGAAAACTATAAGGGATGGTGGGAAAAAGATACAGGGAGCCCCATTTCACAAGAGGAATGGGAACAGGTTTGGGGAAATATTTCTAAAAATAGTGTGTGTGTGTGTGTGTGTGTGTATATATACACGCACACATACGGAGGAATGTTCAATGGTTAAGTCATTTGGGGTTCAAATTCACACTGGAGTTGCAGATATGCTTGATTATGAAAAACCATTGATTCCTAAAGTGTTTTATTAGGACTTTTGACAAACTGCTGTAAGTAGTTTAGCCACCACTTCCATGGCTAAAACCTGTATTGCAAAAGCACAGAAAACCCAGACTTCAATATCAACAATGGGCTAATATGACAAGATATGAATCGTGGTACTAACAAAAAAAGAAAAGAAAAGCTTTTTGCAAAAATGAAATGTTAAGACCCCTATTGAATAGATTCATGAGGAACTGTATCTTGGCAGGAGCTACTTGAATATTTATTTACTTCATTTATACCTCACTTCTCTCCCCAATGAAGACCCAAACTAGCTTACAACATTCCCCACTTCTCCATTTTATCCTCATAACAACCCTGTGCAGTAGGTCAGGCTGAGAGTATGTGACTGGCCCAAGATCACCAAGCAAGAGCAAGATTATCTGATTCCATTCAGGTGTCTCTTATAAGTAAATAATAAAAAATAAAGGGGGGGGGAGAAGAGATGCATGCACACAAGCTCAACAAGAAGCCAAGCCTGTACCCATTCCAATTTAATGTTCTTTAGAAGCGACAATTCAATGCAACTTCCTCCACCAGTCCGTCCGGATTTCTACCAGCCTATCCACCATCTAAGAGTCCAGTCATTAAAATTCGTCCTGCCCAGACCATTCCCTTCTCCTAAAGGATAAACAACTCAATTTTTCTTAGTCAGACAATCAATTAAACTTGTTTGGGGCACACTTTTTTTTAAAGCATCAGACCACCAGCATAATATTCTGCCAGACAATCGCCTGCAAGATCTATCCCGAGGTCCTTTCTCCCTCCGCTTGCCGTGCAGAGACCGATGGCTTCTATGGAAAGCTGTACTCGATTAACTTTCGTGCAAGAACATTTCGCGCAAAACTTTGTTCAAAGGAAGTACTAAAATTATAACGTGGGGAAAGAATCCCACCACAACCTTTTAAGCTCCTCCTTTCCGCTCCACTTACCAAGATGCCTTAACGCGGGCTGCACACACGTCTCATTCCCAAACTCTTTACAGCACTAAAATAATGCAAGGCCCTCTTTCCTTCCAAACGCGACTTTCTCTCCCTTTGGCCCAGAGAGCGACCCTTAAGATCTCCAGCTACCTCAATGCCTCCACAGTCTCGAAGGAGAAAGCTGCCTAGGCCCTGCGGAAGCCACCGGCTGCGGAATAGGGGGCAGCCGGAATCGGTTCCGCCTGGCACGATTTCCGCACCAGACACAGAAATACCCGGCCCCACAAAAGCGTCACCGACCCAGGCAGCCAAGCCCCCCAAGACAGTCGCCGATATGGGTCGCGGAGAGACGGATGACTCCGGATAAGAGTCACCCGCTTCACCAGCGACTACTCACCTCGCTCGGGACCGGACCAGAAAGGAAGACGCTAGGGATTCTGGGAGGAAACTAAGGAAGCCGAACTTAACCATAGAGAAAGAAGAAAGCGAGCAATCGCACTCTTCCGGGTTAGGAGTGCCTAGAGGGAGCCCTGTCGTCGATACCACTTCCGGTATTCAGTTGAACTTTTTGCCACTCTAAAACTGTAAGGAAAGGGGTGGGGTGGGGGTTTATAAAGAAAGGTAACCTCTATGAAATGTTCGTGCCGCAATAGCAGTTCTCTCACTAGATATCCAAGGCTGTGTCTCTCTCAGCCGGTTCCAGGGAAGCCGTCTTGCTGCGTCTAACCCTGCCTTTATGATAGATTCAGGTGGGGTAATGGTCTGAAGCAACAGAACAAAGTTTGAGTCCAGTGGCACCTTTAAGACCCAATAGGGTTGCCAGATCTGGGTTGGAAAATACATGGAGACTCTGGGGGTGGATCCAGGAGATGGTGGGGTTTGGGGAGGGGCCTCAGTGTGGTACAGCGCCATAGAGTCCACCCTTCAAAGCAGCCATTTTCTCCAGGGGGGCTGCTTTCTGTCAGCTGGAGATCAGTTCTAAAAGCGGGAGGTCCCCAGGCCTCACCTGGAGGCTGGCAACCCTAAGACACAACAAAGTTTAATTCAAGGTATAAGCTTTCGTGTGCACACACAGGTCTTCAGCTACACTGGACAAAAACTTAGTTCTCACTTTAATTTTTAATTTTTTTAAAATTTAATTTAATTTTTAAGAGTTTGTTAACTCTTGTATTGGTATGCTCATCTGCTGCCATTCACAGGTCTTAACTGCTTTAATCCAATCTCAGCTATATTTATCCGTCAGTTACTTATGCATCTTGACTCTAACTAGCCTTTCCTGGCAACTACTCCCCCTCCCCACACACCTATATGTAAGGCTTGAGGAAATCTGTTTCAATGTATCTGAAGTGTGTGTGCACACAAAAGCTTAGACCCAGAATTACAGGTAGATTCAGGTGGGTAGCCGTGTTGGTCTGAAGCAGCAGAACAAAGTTTTGAGTCCAGTGGCACCTTTAAGACCAACAAAGTTTAATTCAAGGTATAAGTTTTCATGTGCATTAAACTGCGGTGATCTTAAAGTTGCCACTGGGCTCAAAGTTTGTCCCACCTTTATAAGCTAGCTAGCCCGAGCAGAAATTGTGGATGTGCTCATGCATCCCCTCTCACCGTTTGCTATGGAGGTGGCACTTTTAGTGGAACCTTCAGCGTGTTTGGGCCCGCCCCTTGGAATCTGGCCAGGGAGAGATCAGAGCGCCATTGGGGGATGACGCAGGCTGCAAGTCGACTGTCAGCCAGTAGTGGCAAATTGCGGTGCATCTAGGAAGTTCTCCCTCATGCAAGCTCTTGTCAGGATCAACTCATTAGTCTTTAAGGTGTAAGGGGACTTTTCATTATTTCTCCTGAAGTAGTGATCCCGATGTAGAAAAATAGTACAGCAGGCTCTCCTTTGGATCCATGTCACTTTGAGAATGAGCAAAAGGAGGAGCTACTGTAGAGGGTTGGACTAGGGGCACCTGGGTTCAGAGGTCATACAGTGAAACTAACTGGGTGACGTTGCTCCAGTTACTCTCTCTCAGGATAACCTACCTCACGGGGTTATTGAAATATTGGGGTAGCAAATGCTGTCCATTCATTTGCATTTCTTTTTATTTAGTGCATTTTTATCCCACCCTTCATTCAAGTAGCTATGATAATGTACATATTCTGCCCCCACATCATATCCTATGTACATTACCATAGCTGCTTGGAGCACTGCTCCCCCAGTATCTCAGCTGCCAATCAGAAACAAACATTAAAGTATTAGAAAAGGAGTTCTGGTGTAGCCCTGTTGAGACTGAAGTTGGTACCTATACAGAATTATATGAGCAACCACTAATATAAATCCTACACCACAGAATAAGCTCTGGGACACCCCAACCCCCATGATCAACGGATTCTCCTCTCCAGAATGTTCCGTGATTGGCACCAGCCCAAATCCTTATTTTTGTTTGATGTGTAATACGTGGTACCTGCTGCCCAGTATTACTACTGAGGAACAAAGCTAAATAAAACCAGATTTTATGTGATTGGGAGACTGTCCTGCATGAGCTGCCCCACCTTCACATTGAACCAAGTTTTGTTTTTTTAAGCAAGTCACTCTTAAGGGGAGTGCACACAGCCCACAGGCTCCACAAACTGCACTGCCCTGGCCCAGCATGCTTCTCTTGTTCTTGAAAAAGAGCAGTTTCTGTCAGAGCTCACTCAGCCCCACCTACCTCACAGGGTGTCTGTTGTGGGGAGGGGAAGGGAAAGGAGTTTGTAAGCCACTCTGAGACACCTTTGGGTAGTGAAGGGCAGGATATAAATCCAAACTCTTCTCTTCTTCTTCCTATCAAATGCTGACTCAGGATCAAGCTGCAGGGCTGTTGTTGAAAGCAGCACAAGAGAGAAACTGCCTCTACTGAAATATTAGTAATTATTAATTTATTGCAAAATGTTCACTCAACCCCCCCCCCAAAAAAAAGCACAAGAAAAAACTTTAGACTTGTGAAATGAACTGGCAGGTCATATACAAAATAATCTCCACATAATCCCATATAATTTTATTTTATATAGAAATAGGTTGGGTTGGGTTTTTTTTTTTTTAACAACAGCTATATAATACACTAACTTCTTTTATAATTACATAAAATCTTTTTTTAAGAAACATCAACATAAAACATACAAAAGTGCAACTCTTTGAATCCTAAAGATCGTAATGAAACAGATATGTAATAGTTTGCAGCATTTTCCCACTTAATGGGCTGTAACACAGTGCATATTTTTTTTCCAGATGCTTGTTCTGTGAAGGGGGCTGTTCAGTTTGTAGGAGACCCTCTTTAAAGTGTTTAAAGAGCAGGACAAGTATGCTGAAACAATAGCTGCATGATTGTGCTTAGATCTGCTGTTTATAGGTTGTAGTCCACTGCATAAACAGAAATTGTCCAGTGTCATTTCTTTAAAACGTTAGAAATAACGAGAAGAAGGTAAGAAGTGGAATACTTTCCGGTTATGGGTCAGAAGACTATATACTGCAGGGCATTGTTTTAATCCATGGCGTCATGTTTTACATCTCTGGAAGTGCTTGTTTTGGCCACCAGAACAGACTTTTCTTCACTGAAAGTGCTAGGTTACACTCTTTGTGCAGTTGTGCAAAATAATAATGTTTACATTTAATAAAATAATCTCTTGTTCTTTCTTCAATAGATCTCTCTTAAATGAGTGCTTTTCAAAATCAGTCAAAATAGTGAAGGCCAAGTAATTTGGGTCTACTTTTTTGGGAACAGCCAGAGTACTTTCTGGTTGAATATTCATAAGAAGACTCTTCCACTGAGACACACCAGTTTGTGCCACAGTTTGCATGTGATTGTACAGACTAGTATTACTGTTCATAACACAGTCACAAAATAGTGCAAACATTTGCAAAGTGATTCCCGCTCATTTCTATTGCACTATCCACCACAGTCTGCACTTGACAGTCTCTTTTTATCACAAAGCTTTGAAAAGAACACATGTGCAAAAGCCAGCATTCCCCTCCCCCCGCCCCAGCCGCCATTAAATAAAGCTAACTGTGCACTCATAGTGCTGATGTGATTCTACTGTAGACGTTGTGGCACATTTGAAGATTCTGGCAAACTGATGGTCCTCCTGGCCACAGACTGCTGCGACTGCACCTGATGGTAGGCGACGCTCCCTTGCTGCGGCGAGTAGGAAGGCAAGATCAGAGACTCTGCTTGCTCACTGTGCAAAGGGCCTACAGGCTGCACCTGAAGACGACATAAAATCTGATGCAATCAAAATCGTAGCCTCTTACTTCCTTATCAGACATACATGGCAAAAGGTCGCTCTGCTATTTGAACTCTGTTGACTAGGATAGATAGTCTGCAGAACACTAGAAACACGTAGTTTAAGGGATCTAAATACTTCACCATTTCTGGTAACTGAAGCTTTTTGGATCAACTCTGGAAACCACAGGGTTAACTATACAGAGGAAAGGTGGATTCTCCCTTCCATGTCACTGAATAATCAGCTCTGCTGCTCTCTTCCGTCATTGTCGACGGATATCTTTTCCATTGTCTCTTGCAGCAGTTCCACTCTTCATTTGCCAGTCATGTCTACCCAGGGTCCCCCATCATAGCTGGAAACAGTAGCAACGTCCTCAGCATTTTTATTCGGACCAGACCTGTTCTACTGAGTTCAGTGGGAATAAATCCCTAATAAGGGGTGTCTGAGACTGCAACCTTAATACCTCACTTTGACACACAAGGCTCTCCGTATTTCCTTGTCCTGAGCAAGTTTTATTTTATTTACTGCATATTTATCCTTCCCTCAGGGCAGCATACAGTTGTCTCCCTCTCCTCCATTTTATGCTCACAGCAACCCTGTCAGGGAGTTTAGGCTGAGAGCATGACTGGCTCAAAGGCACCAAGAAATCTTGCAGATATTCTTTATATATTGGCTTGTACAAGCTGACCCTTCTTTCACATTTTATATTTCCTGTTTTGGTGGGAGCTTGACGTGAACAGAAATAATTTTAGGGAGTTTTTGTCAGGTAACAGAAAACCAAAACAAATGAACACTGAAGCTGTCAGGATTAACAAAACAAAAGGAAATTAACTCAGCATGAATCCCATTGTAGCATTTCCTGTATAATCAAAACAGTCTGTTCTGGATCTCAGATTTATGTTTGCATGACATGAACAAAATATGAACAGGATTTTTTAAATTACATTTTTACCCCATGCTTCCTCTGAGAGGCTCAAGATGGCACCCCTGGCTCTTCCTTCTTCCATTCTGTCCTCATAACAACCCTGTGAGGTAGGTTAGACTGAGAGAATAACCAGCTGACATTGTGACATTCATAGGTGAGTGGGGATTCTGAACCCAGCTCTTCTCTCATAGTTCAGTCCTCCAATCACTATATTCTGTCCAACTGGCTTTCTCTGGTTATTATTATATGTGAAACATAACATTCTCTGAAGAATCAGGGAACTAACATGAGGCAGGAACTCCAGGGCAAGCATGATAACACAAAGACACAAATGTGGCACTAGAACGATTTCAGGGCAATGGACACACTAGACACGGTACAATCCTAAGCAGAGCGTAGAAGCCTGTATCTTTCCTTAGGAATGCATTGCTAGTGTTTCTTGAGAAGTTTCTTGATACTAGGCCATTAATAAAAAATGGCTTTATGTCTCTTACTGCTGTATTTTCATCTTTGTTTCTTTAGATGTTTGTTTAGAATAACATGACCAAATGCTTTTCATTATTGCTAAATGCTCTTCATATGTGTGTGGGTGTGCATGCACACCCAGACACATACAGTTTGAATGTAGGTTTATCCAAGTGTTTGGGTGTCTACAGCTATGCACATTAAGAAGATGTAACCTCTTTAGCTCAGGTAAACAAGATTATGCAAAAACATGTCCCAAGCTGATGCCTATAAACGTGTAACCAAACATTTTCGTCTAAGTTTTTCAAATTTCTAATTTTTCTGAATTCTTCTAAAGCAATTTCTTCTAAAATATCATTGTTTTTAAAAAACTTCATTGCTTTTTGAACAACAGCAAAATTACACATTATACTTGACCTCTTTTCAAACACTTGAAATGCATAAAATGAATGCCCGGGGGCAGGGGTCGTTTCGTAGAAAAAGAGCTAGGGGAACTCATTAGCATAACTCATTAGCATATGCCACACCCCCTGACATCACCGGAAGTGTGTCATAAGGCCACACACTCCGCCCCCAACGGTCCCAGCCGCCGCTGGCGGCCTTGCAGCTCCACTGCCGAGCCCCATGAGAGGCCCGGCGGTGGACCTGCAAGGCCGGCGGGAGTGCAAGGAAGCCCCGCAAAGGCCCTCCCTGGCCCCAGGCAGGCAGGGGTGGGGAGAGGCAGGGAGGAAGCAACTTACCCTCCCTCTTCTCCTGCCTCCTCCTGGCTGAATGAGGGCCGGAAGTGGGGCGGCCGGAAGCAGGGGGTGGGGTTTCATCATGTGCCCTGCCCCCCGTACCTCACCCGGGGGAACTGCGATCCCCCGCGATCCCCCCCGAAATGACCTCTGCCCGGGGGAATGCAGCCACCCAGCAAGGTCTGCTCCCCAGCTACATCTGAGTGCTGTTTAGAGTCCGTGCACGTACCACTTCCATATATTTGCCCATGAGCAGTTTCTGTTCCTGTTCCAACAAACACACAAGGGTTACAGGCAGAGCTTGCTGACATGATCTTGCTGTCTTCTTCCCAATGCAGCGTAATTCTATCTGTACATTTACTCATTTATACCTTGCCTTTCTCCCCAATGGGGACCCAAGGCAGCTTATGTATAGAAAAAGTCTTTTCTAAAATCCTCCCTGCTTGGGCCAGAGGGCCTTAGCTGGTAACACTACCATGTGATTTCTGTCACCTGTGCAGATGGCCTGCCAGATGGCCAGGCCACATATCCATATAAAAGACACTTTAACATCTTCGCCAGGATAGAGCGACTTGCCGGCGCCTTCCCAAGCATGGGAAGAGCTATGCCCAGTACATTAGCCCATCAAAAGCATTCCCTGACATGACACATGGTCACTTGAAGAGGTTGGAGAGGGAGTGACTGAACTGCATACAGGGTGCCCAACTCCTAGCCAATCACAACATACCTTGCCTGGCAACGCATGGTAACCAGAGATTGGACACGCCTTCCCACTCTCTCACTATTGGGTAAATGGCCATACCTGGTGGTGACGGAGGAGGGGTATAACTGCAATAGTCCATATGGGAAAGAGGAGTTCCTCTCTGGAAACAAAGAGTTCTTTTGGACTGACTGTTTGCTGTTAACATGGAGTGAGACTGTTAGGCAGCCAAGCTGAATTTGGCGGCCCACAGCACCATGGGGTTCCTTTTCAAGATTCCCTGGTGAGACCTTGGACTATTTGCACACCAGCCTGGTAACTATGGAATATCTCTATTGTGTAGCTAGAACTGAACAAGCTATAGATATCATTTGTTTTCTTATCTTTTGCTAGTCTTATGTTATATGCATGCTTTTGCACTGAATAAAGATAATATATAATCAATATTATCTGGACTTGTTTCCTCTGTTGCAACCTGATTTCTAAAACTGAATCTTGTGTCTGAGCCGTTCGCCTAAGGAGGCTACCACTGTGTTAATTAATTGTTTGCAGCCCTAGTACAGAGCTGGTAAAGTTGGTATAAGTCCCATAAATCAGGCAGGAGTTTGGAATCTCTGCTCCTGAACCTTGGTGGGGGACTTTTTAAAGAGAGATCCTGGTGGCAGTAACTACTTGTAAAGCCTGGAGAGTGTACAGACATTCTCCTGGGGTTTAATTGTTGCTGAATGCTTGGTTTCTCTCCCATCCCTGGACTGGGGTGAGAGAGAGAAACCTTGACAGCTTACTTCATTCTCCTGTCCTTTTTATCATCACAACAGCCCTGTAAGGTAGGTTAGGCTAAGAATGTGTGACGGGCCTGGGGTTACCCAGCAAGCTCCCATGGCATGAGAGGGGTTTCAGACCTGGGTCTCCCAGATCCCAGTCCAACACTCCAGCCACTGGATCACAATTCTATTCCCCTCTCCTTAGGAGGACTGGAAGGGGCTTCTGTCATTTCTGTTACAGCCCACCTGAAGGTAGCATTGCTGCTGATGCGGTTGATGTTCTAGTTGCATAGGTGGCAGAGGTGACGCCTGAGAAGGCTGAGCTGCAGGGAACCCGGGATGTAATACTGCTTGATCCATCAGCACTACGGGTGCACTGCTGCCAGAAGCTTGCACTTCCAAACTTTGGAACGCTTGTAGGCTTTGAGAGTACCTGTTAACAAGAGGGAAGAAAGCCCAACAGCACAGTTACTATAGGAAGATGGGAGGAGCAGCAGGTGCTGCTGATTCAGAACCTGAGTTCTCTTACTGAGCACATGTGATGTTGGGCAGTCAAGCACATTTCTGCACAGTATCCCTCTGTTCAACGGTACACGCCTAGGGCCATTTTGCAAGTGCTTACAAGTACTGGAGGAGATGGGTTGGGGGCAAGCCAGAGAAGCAGCTAGCTGATTGGAGCTAACAAGAAGAAAATGAAGGGCTGCGCCAATTGGAGCAAAGAGATGAAGAAAAAACAATGGTGCAGTGGGAGCATTGCTTCTTTTATATTTCACAGATCCCCCTGAGGAAATTCAATGCAAAACGTCTAGGGTTTATTAACATGTTGGAATAAAATTGTCTTCCCGCTCCACCATTGTTTTTTTTTTCCTTAGCTGATGGGGGTTGCAACAACACAGCCTTTCCTGCTTCTGGGGTTAAGATGCCCTTGCTGTTTGGAGTGGTCCAGATAATTGGGAATATAAACAGAAAGAAACTATGGTCTCAGTAGGTAAATTGGGTATTTAATGGCACTGTGGCATCTGTTCCATTTTGCATCATCAACTAAACTACTTTTCAAGCAGCCATCCTCAAGTTTCATTATATGCATAACCAGGGGTCTTTTGGGGCCGGAGCGCACCGGAGTGCCGCTCCGGCAGCCCAGGAGCCAAATGGTGGTGCGGCAAGCCCCGCCCCCAGCTCCCCACGCCAAAGTGCTGGGGCCAGGGGCAGGCCTGGAGAGTCCCACAGCCGGGTCCCCTGGGCCCACGCAGAAGCGCTGGGGCCGGGGGAAGCCCAGAGAGCCCCGCAGCCAGGTCCCCCGGGCCCACGCAGGAGCGCTGGGGCTGGGGGAAGCCCGGAAATCCCCGCAGCTGGGTCCCCCGGGCCCGCGCAGGAGTGCTGGGGCCAGGGGAAGCCCGGAGAACCCCACAGCCGGGTCCCCCGATCCCGCGCCGGACCGCTGGGGCCGGGGAAAACCTGGAGAGCCCTGCGGGCTTGATGGGGGGGTGGGGGATCCTCCCTCCCTCCCTCCATCTCTTTGCCATATTTCCCTCCTTTTCTTTCCCTTCCTTCTCTTCCTTGCTCTCTTTTCCTCCTTTCCTTCTCTTTCATTCCCTCCTTTCCTTCTATCCTTTTCCTCTTTCTCTCTTCTTCCCTTCTCTCTCTTTCTTTCCCTCCTTCTTTCCTTCTCTCTACTTTCTCTCTTTCCTTCCCTCTTTCCTCCTTCTGTGGTCCAACTCTAGTGGACCACAGGCTCCACTAGAAGCTCTCCACTAGAAGCTCACTAGAGGCTCCACTAGAAGCTCTCTCTAGGCTCTCTCTAGAAGCTCTCCACTAGAAGCTCACTAGAGGCTCCACTAGAAGCTCTAGGCTCCCCCCCCCCCCGCCAGCCGGGGGAGGGGGAGGGAAGGGGGGCTTTTGAAGATGCCTCCCCTCCCTTTTGCTTTCCCTTCTGACATCACTTCCAGTGATGTCAGGGGTCGTGGCATATGCTAGTAGCCTAGTAGCTCATTGGCATACCATGAGCTCCTGCGGCTCTTTTTCTACGAACCCTTTCTTCTGACCGTTATTACATCCTATTAGCTCCCAGGCTCTTACAGAGGTAACAGCCAGGTGGCATGAGAGGAGCTGCATCGATGATCAGTGGAGGAAGGAAGTATTTGGCAACTAGGATCTAGGAAAACTCAGCCTGAGGAGAGCTCGGGTAGACATATAAACTCTGCGAAGGAGAACAGGTACAGAATCTGGACGGTCAGAAATCAGAGCCATTCTGCCCCTGACATAGTTTGCTCAGTACCTCACTGGATGAGTAGTAGTTTTATACTCTCACTCACTTTAAAGGTATTTCAAAACTTATGTTTCCCCCCAAACAAATATTACATACTTAGTTTGATGTGAAGCCACACCAATGTCTGATGACTGCCTTGCATGACAGGGACCAGGCATCATTGGCTGAATAGGCTGACTGAGTAAAAGTCTAAGAAACAGAAAATTAAAGAATATTAATTCAATGCCAGTGAAGAACAAGTGAGTTGCATACAAGGGAGAAGGAGGATGGATTGTTCTGCAAAGGCTAGTTTGTGTATTTGGCGGCCAGGACACTTGAGCGGATACTGGGTTCAGAGACGGACTTCCGCTTGTTCTGGAATAAAAAGGAATTTCAGGCCTTATTATCAGTCATGCACACGGCCTGCCTCTTCTCTTATAAAATAGTTTTATCCTTCACTGGGAGACATCTACCCATTGCAATTGCCAGGGGCTGTTGGCAAAAACAGAAATCCTGCCACATTCACAAATTCTCTACCACCACCACCACATGCAGTATTTACATACCTTTACCATGCAATGTAATCATGCTGTGAATGTTCATGGGTCAGAGATACTTCTAGCTAGGTGAGTCCACATTCTAGTGATCTCTAATGAGCATGGGCCATTGGACTTTTCCCCACCATCCTCCCATTTGTAAGAGGTATTTTGTAAACCTTAATGTCCTTCTGATCCAGGAATACTAAAGTGGCACCTAACTTGGAGCAGAGAAGAAGCTTCCTTGTTTACATTCTTTTCCCTAC
>NW_015160874.1:483418-500681 GCF_001447785.1 Gekko japonicus
CAGGAATACACTTTCTACTGCAAACTGTCTTATCTTAACTATTCTTGTAAGCCACTGAAAGGCAACATTATAGGCCCAAATCTGTGTTCCTCAAAAGCTCCCTCATAATCTACTTCTCCTTCCTCCAAGATGATAACATGAACATTTGTCTTACTGTTCAAGTTCTTTAGCTGATTACTGTATGACAGATAAAGGACTTGTGGGTTCTTTAGCTGATTACTGTATGACAGATAAATGGGCAATCGTGTCCCTTTTTTAAACAAAAGAAAGAACACAGCAACTCATTATACAGTGATTTTACCTCAGCTGTCGGTCGTGGCTGTAGTCTGGAGTACTAAGCGGATGGCTGCTATCCTGTACAAGCTCAGCAGGTGGAGCTAGACTCACAGATTGTGAGAGCACCGAAGAGTTGTTAAATTGTGGAGTTAAACTGCTAGAAGAATGGCAGCTCTCTTGCATCCCTTGTGTGGTTCTCACTGATTTCTGATCCTGGAACAGTTAACAGCAGCAATCAAAGGCTTTGAGTGGGATCCAAGGCTCTGTTGTGTACCTGGAATGGCTCTCACACAAGGATAAGGGATTTCTGTTGATTTCCCCTTCCCTTATTTCTGCAGCCTCTCAAACGGCATCCTACACTGATTTCAAGGTTGCCCTGACACTCAAAAGTGGGTTTTTTGGTGGATGAAAGAGGCTGCAGGATGAAAGGGGTGGTGAGTAAGGTCCATTCTGCGAGCAGAACTCCTCTCAGAATTCCCTGGCACACATTAGTGAGTTGTTGTTGTTTTGTATAAATGCATAAAAACAAAGTGAAATGGTTCTCACAAGACTGTTCATCTAAATCTCTCATACAGGACTCTTATGTGATGCATTCCTGTTAGATTTTTAGGACAACAAAGGGGTATTTTGTAAAAATCCACATTTACAGCAAACCAAATGTGGGTCTAGCAATGTACACTTCTAAGATATTTGAAGGCAAGAGACATTCAGAGGTGGTTTGCCATTGCCTGCCTCTGGGTAGCAACCTTGGACTTCCGTGATGGTCTTCCATCCAAGTACGAAGACGAGCCTGCTTAGCTCCTGAGATCTGATGAGACTGGCCTAGGCTGAGCTGTCAGGCTGTTTAGTTAACTAATCGGTAGGAAAAATAATCATTGTAATAAAAATTCAAGGGCAGATCTAGTTATTTTATGCAGCTATTACGATCTGTTGAACCATAACAGGGAATGAACGAAGAAAATATTATACACGGAACTTCTTCCCAACAAAGCACTTGATAAATAAACTGTAAATTATGTCACACCCTTCACTATATGTCCTCCAAAAAGTAAAGATTTTTTTAACATGCAAGTACGGAACTTCTTCCCAACAAAGCACTTGAACAATAAACTGTAAATTATGTCACCCCCTTCACTATATGTCCTCCAAAAGGTAAAGATTTTTTTAACATGCAAATTCATACTTATTCAGCTAAGCAATCAATCAGTGCCCAGATAATTATTCAATGGAAATAGTGAAAAACTCCAATTTTAGAAAGAAAGGCTATTAGCTTTGGGCACACTATGTGCTCTTTATAGACAGAAGGCACACAAGAGAACTGGAAGAAGGCTTTAACATCATGCCTCCCCCTCCACACACACCCTGCCATGTCTTTCTTAGCCACTTCACTGCTGGGGGATGAGCTCAAATCAGAGCTGCACTGTGTCTGGACCCGAGTGAGAAGAAGCCTGCCCCTCAGCAGGCAGTTTTACACTGGTGATATACTAGGAGGGAGCAGTGGGGCAATGCATTCCCTCCAGGTTTGCCATCCTCTTTGTCTTTCATTCTTGATTTAATCAGTTATAAACTGCTTTGGAGAGAATTTTTCTGCTGTTCAAATTTTTTTTACATGGAATAAGGCTGCTGAATAAAGGTTATCTGCACTACTTGTACTAAAATAACTACAGAAAACAAGTATGTGGGTTTTTTAAAAAAAAACTTTCTAAATGGATATGGCAAGTTTCCCCATATTTTGCCTCTGTCAGGACAACTGCAGGGTACTGTATGTTCACCTGGTTTGATAGGATATTTTCTTCTCTTAATATTTCGTGGCCTGCTGTTTGAGAACCTGCAGCCTGTCCTTGAAGATGAGGTCTTGGAATCACTTGCTGCGGCTGCTGCTGAGAAACCCCCTCCGACTTCCCCTGAGGATCTGGCTGCTGTAGACTGGCAAAATTCAGAGACGCTGTAGACTGCTGTAAAAACATCTGGAAATTTTTTTTTTAATGTCAGGCAAATTAAGCCAAGATATATAAACAATTTCAAAGCTGTGAAACTGTGAATAATGTTTATGATGGATTTACTGGAACGCTCAGTTTGATCTTGGACTCAGTTGTAGAACGGGTTGAGTTTGCTACTGTGTTTCCACAGGTGCAAAGACTTCTACCTGCAGAGCATGACTCTCATGGTTCCTTCCTCTTACAGCAGCCCCCAACACCCCCTCCCCAATCCTGTACCTGGGGATTTGGGTCCACTGTAGGAGGAGGGAATGATGAAAGTCGTGATCAGTGGGTACAAACTGCTAGTTGGTTCCTGTAGATGTGTCGAGATAACAGAGGAGCTTTCCTTTGGCAGAAAAAGACTTTCCATGAGGCAAGAGGGATCACTCAAAACAAGCCAGTTTGGTGTAGTGGTTAAGTGTGCGGACTCTAATCTGGGAGAACCGGGTTTGATTCCCCACTCCTCCACTTGCACCTGCTGATGCGACCTTGGGTCAGTCACAAGCTCTGGCACAGCTGTCCTTGAAAAAGAGCAGTTTGTGTCAGAGTTCTCTCAGCCCCACCCACCTCACAGGGTGTCTGTTGTGGGGAGGGGAAGGGAAAGGAGTTTGTAAGCCGCTCTGAGACTCCAAGTGAAGGGCGGGGTATAAATCCAATCTCTTCTTCTTCTTCTCTTCTATACATGACCCAAGTCTGCAGAAATTGCTGTACAGGACCCAAGCCCTTGTTTTGAGTGATCCCTCTTGCCTCATGGAAAGTCTTTTTCTGCCAAAGGAAAGCTCCTCTGTTATCTCAACACATCGACAGGATCCAACTCATATGTTATATGAACAGGGTACACAGAGCTCTCAAACCACAGCCACCTTTGTCACTTTAGGGAATAATGCAAGAACTTCCGTGTATGTTGGATGGTGTGATGGTTTACAAACATGTTTGAGCCCAGGACGGTTCTTCTCAGTTTTTCCATTACGAACTGGAGATATGAGAAACCCGAGCAAGAAGTGTTGAAGAATTTATGGCTTGGATCCACCAGACATTTCTGCAGATGGAATGAATTGCCATCCATGGAGCAGGACTTCTCAACTTTCCTCTCCTGCTGCAGCCCAAAATACACCACCACCACCCCAAAAAAAAATGCTGCTCCTGGGAGAAAGGGGACCCCCAAGAACAGCATGGAAGTATGACGTCTGTAACAGGAAAGGGAAATCCAGGAAAAAAAAAACCCTTTCCTGAAGATGCTTTTTGCTAGAGAATGCAGCCATTTGGGTTTAAATGAAGATTCTGGTGTACATATAGCTTGACCCTATATCCTGAACAATAATGACCCCAGTACTTTCTCTGGGCAGACACATTTCCTTTCCCAGCTGAGAAAACACAGTGGGTTATGTCTCCTTCCAGACACCATCAGCATCAATCATGTCAAGAGGGTAATATAAGCTGTATTTTAGTTATCTAGCAATGAATATACAAATTTTGAAAAGAAAACCCAAACGTGCCTTTAGATGTTGGTGTGAGTAACAACTGCAATTTGATATCATTTGATTAAATATTAAAAGCTAAAAAAACAACAACCCAGAAATGGTCAGTTAAATTGTTCCTCGAATGCCAATGTACCAGAAAACGAAGCATTTCATTCATAATAGCTACATCCCAGTGTGTATGAATATAGGGTGTGTGAAAGCGGATTGGGAGCTGGTAGGAATGGTGTCCACAAACACTTTGTTTCCACCCCGTTGAGGCTGTTGCTGCCTCTGCCCCTCCACTTCTCACCCTTTTCTCCATTGTGCCTGCACAAAAGTGCAGACACAGGGGCAATTTTGTTCCCCATAGCCTATCATCTCTGGACTCCTGTGGGAGTTTCCCGTTGCCCATGTGTGGGGGGGGAATCCCCATGTGGAAGCTGCACAAGTTTCTTTTTACCATGTTGTTAACTAGATAGAGTAATAAGCAGGTGAAAATCCCACTCAACAGAAAGTGTTCCCCCCTCCCTCAATCTATGCAAGTCTAAGTAGATAAACCAGAAAATTCACACTTGTGCCATCAGCTAATCTCAGGACTCTTCCTGCAGTGTGTCAAGACATGAGAAGCATATTACTAATCTCTCCTAATTGCAGCCTCATTAATATTCTTGTGAAAGAAGCAGGGACAGCACTTCTCTCGTATCTGGAAACAGACACCATCGTATTAGAAAAGCAACTGGAGAAAGCTGTTCCATACATGCTCTTTGGAAAACAGACATTTTAACCATCTGTGCTGATCAAACCAGGAAACTCTTAGCGAGAGCAATTATTTTTTTTTTAAAAAAAAGATGTCAGGAGGGAAGATATCACGCTGAATTTATCGTTAAGTAACATTTTCTTTCAAGACGGAGCCTGAACTGTAAAGCACTGTTTCACAGATATTGTCTCATGCCCCGGTGTGCATTCTTGCTCGATATGAAGTGAATTCAAAGAGATTAGGAATATAATATATGAGAGACGGAGAGCGCTACCAGCAAAGTACGACAAATATAAAAAGAAACAAATACATTCACTGCAATAGAATATCAAAGCCACGTTTTCTTTTCCCTTTCTCCCAGTTGAGAACTGATGGGTAAATGCAAATATGAAAGTACAGGGGAAAAAAGATTAACCATTCAAAATAAAGCATGCCAATACAAGTAGGCAGAAGATATTTGATCGGTTTAAGAAAAATGTAATCAGGAGCACCTCCTAGGGATGCCAGACCCCCTGGTGGGGTGGGGGGGGTCCCCCGCTGCCAGGTCCCACCTCTCTGCTGTAGATCTGCTGGCTAGCAAGGGGGATATTACTCCAAAAATGAGGGAGGAACACCTGACATTTCAGCAGTGTGCCTATGTGACTTCCATGTGACCTGGAAGTGACATAGGCACATTGGGGACATCGGGGCAACGCTCTGGTTTTGGGGAAAAACTCTATGGTTGAAGCTAATTCTACCATAGAGTCTTTGGCCCAAAACCAGAGCATTGCCCTGACATCCCTGACGTTCCTATGTCACTTCTGGGTCACACTGGAATTCATATGGATAGATCGCTGAAACGTGCGAAGAAACTCCCAGCTCCTGGTAAGCTCACACACCCCCCCAATCCCCTGCAGGCTTCCCGGAGGAACCTGGCAACCCTAGCACCTCCATGTATTTTCAAAAAGAGCATCCAATCCAGTTAGAAATCTGCCGCTCCATATTCATTTCTGCCAACCTTACATACGTAAGTGCCATCAAGTTGCAACCAACTTATGGGAACCCCAGCAAGGTGCTTTCAAGGCGAGTGAGAAAGAGAAGTGGTTTGCCATTGCCTTCCACTGCAGAGCCCTCCTTGGTGGTCTTCATCCTTCCCTCCTACCAGCCTCAACACGGTATATAATCTTCTCCATTAAAATATCTCATACAATATTTCCCCATTGATCTGCAAATGCATTATCAGATGGACCCATTGTCCGGGGTGGGGAGTGTTGCCATGCTCACCTGTATGTTGGACTCCTGTACCATGCAGAGCTGTTGCTGGATTTTCTGCAGCTCTTCCTGCTGCCACTGAATATTGGCTTGCAGTAGACGAGTCCGTTGCTCAAGCTGGTCCTTAATGGTTTGAAACATATTAAACTGGGCTGAGATCTTAAGAGAAAAAGAAACATTTCTGTTGTGTAAACTGTCCTAGCTATATGAAAAATGTCAAGATTAACTATGCTTTTACATTCTTTTTCCTGGAGGCACAAAGGAATCTATTTGCTTTTAAAATTCTGCATTCTCTCTAGTATCTTGTGTTTTAAAGATATAACTGTCATTTCATAATCAGTTATTAGAGTGGTTTAAACTACAACTGCATTTTACTTCTTACAATGGTTAAACCAATCAATGATAAGTATAACACTCTAAAGTATATTTGGGTCGGCTGTTACATTTATAAAAGATCAGAGTAGCACACTATTGCATTATAACTAGGACGTCTATACTAAATTCATGCTTAGATTTGCAGAAATCAGAGATCTCCAGTCTTGTACTGAAAGATTTATAATATCTGCAAGAAAAAAATGAAGCATGATGGGCTAACAGGAAGAAAACAACAACAGAGACTTGGAATACAAACAGAAGTAGATGGTACAATTGTCTAGTTTGAGCTTGATACTGAATTTTCCTAAGTGAGGCCCA
Source organism: Gekko japonicus (assembly GCF_001447785.1). Classification (NCBI taxonomy): domain Eukaryota; kingdom Metazoa; phylum Chordata; class Lepidosauria; order Squamata; family Gekkonidae; genus Gekko; species Gekko japonicus. The sequence continues at coordinate 489,835 of NW_015160874.1, forward strand.
AGTGTGTGTGTGTGTGTGTGTAGCTGCAGCATTCAAACCTCTCAAGAACTATATAGAAGTATGTTGCACACTCACTCCATAGCAGTCAAAAAGGAAAAATATAGGAAATAGCATTGAATAAGCAGGAACTAGCAAGGATTTGCAGGAGGCATCTCATTTCCCCCTCCCCTGGCTATTTCTTCCTTTCCTGAAACCCCCTATAGCCTCTCCTCTTTTCCTCCTTCCTTCTCTCCTTCCCACCCAACAGCCAACTTACATTTATCTGCCCCTCTGTCTTTGGCTTCCTTCTCCCCCCAGCAGCCTCTATGTAGGAAAACTATGGCCCAATTGTATGATGCTAGCCACTGGGTGTAAATGGTTACATGGTAGGGAATTCTCAAGGACTTGTGGGTTGGCACCTCGCTTTCCCCGTATCCCTCTCCTCACACTATTTCCTCTTGCCCTCCTCCTGGCAAATCTCTTTCCCCACCTCATTCTCTCCTTCTTGGCCATTCACCAACTACCTTTCATCTGCCTCCCATGGTCAACTGTATTTATTACTTATTTACTTCATTTATACCCTACCTTTCTCCACAGTGGGGGCCAAAGCAGTTTACATTATTTCCCCCTCCTTTTTTTCATCCTCAGGTTTTAGCGGAAAGTATATGTTGTTCAGTCGCACAGTTGAGTCTGACTCTTCGCAACCCCATGGACCAGACAAGATCACACCAGGTATATTACAGGCCCAAAATCAGCCAGTGAGCTTCCACAGCAAGACTGGGGATTCAGACTTGGGTCTCTGAGACCCTGCTCTGAAGCTCTAACTGATATACCACCTTGCCTTTCATAGGCCCCGGTCACACGCGAGGATTTGGGCCGGGAGAGGGACAACAGCAAAAAGGCAGTTTTAATCCAAAAATGAAGGACAGAAACTGTTGTTAGCAGAGAATTACAGAGGAAGAGTCAACAGCCAACACTCGTCTCCTCTAACTGAAATCTCTCCCCAGCACTGCACCAACTGAATTCAAACTGCCCGCTTAGCCCCACTAAACCACTAGGGGGACTGTTATGACTACTCTCGTCGCCATTGCGGTGACGTCAGAGCCTGGTGTTCAGGCTTTCCATATACAGGGGGCAGTGGCCCAGGCCTGGCCCTGCTGAGTCCTCCCTCAAAAGCCAAAGCAGCCCTAGAAAGCACCCTGCCCCCTCCCCTGTCTTATACACACAGAAAACAAGCTCTGGAATGCTGTGGTTACCTAGCAACTGCCACTGAAGGCTTTCGTTTTTCAAAGCTACAGGCATTCCTTTTATCATTTTGGGTTTTTTTAAAACTCCCCAATGTATTTTTTTTGTTAGGTTTCAGGTTTTTCTGCAAACCTGGGGCATTTTTCAGGTTTGTAGAAAGATCTGTCTTACCTGTTCAGAGCTTCAGTCTCTGGATTTAAGTATCCTCAGATTTGGCTGACTTGGCTACTAGACTATACAAGCAGGGACCTGCAATACTCATGGGAGGAATCCCTTCCCCCTCATACCTTTATGGTTTTTCCTCCTCCGCAGGGCCCACCCTGCGCAGCTTCCGGTGCTGGGCCTGCTGAGGATTGTTCTTCCCCACTGACTGACACTGGTTTCCACCCCTCACCAATCAACGTTAGCAAGGCCCACACTGCTCCTGGCCTCTGCTGCCAGGCCCACCGTGGTTTCTCCTCCTCTCACCAGCAATGGGCCTGTTTCCCCCCATTCCCCTGACACTGGCAAGCCCAGTGTAGCTCCTGGCCTCTGCCACCAGGCACCAACACCTCCCCCCCCCAACAGCAACAACAATGTTGGCAAGCTTGTTCCCATCCCTCTGCAGCCGGACCTGTTGTGGCCTCCTGCCACCGCCATCTGATGGAGAAGGAAGAGGAGGTAGGAGCACTGTCTGGTCCTTTCTTTTGGGGAGGTTTTAACCTCCCCCCCCCGTGTATTTTTTTAACCTTTTAAGATTTTTCTGCAAATCTGCAGAGTCCCCCAGTTTTGCAGAATGATCTGTTTTTAGTCAATGTGGGCCAAATCCACAGATTTAGGTATCCGCAGATGAGCCCATCCGTGACTATTAGAATAGAAGATGATATGTACTTCATCTTCTCGATGTAGCAAAAGAAAATCGAAGGTAGGGTCTTTCTCTTTTTAAAAGAACAACAAGGCTGTTAATATTGTTATTTCCTAACATTCTGGGAAATGACTGGTGGCGTTTTAATACTTGAATTTAAAAATATGGCTACATAACGGAATTCCTGTTGTCGCTTCTGTTTACTTCAGTGAACATTTTGAAGCTTTACCTGAACAGTCGCAGGCTGGCTGGGTCGCTGCACTAAGTCCTGGGTCACGTTGGGGGTTCTTTGTAAGGAGGGAGCTTCTGTAAGGACCTTTGTAGTAGTGGCTGTAAGAGAATAATTATTTTGATAAAATCTGCTTACTAATTTATCGCTATTTATGACAACACTTACAGCTATTATTAATTAATAAATACAAAAGAAGACTGGATCCCTACAATATCCAAATACGAAGGAAGCCAGCTACAGAATTAACACATCAGTAACTGATACAGGGAACTAGATGAAAGACCTACGTCTTAGAATCTCAGGTCTGAGTCACAGGCTCCTAGTTCTTTTCTATTCCTGTTCGTGCCTGCAGCATTTTGGCTTTCTTGTGGAACAAATGCATTATTGAAGTTGTCACAGGATTCTTTCATGCTACACTGTGCTTGCTTTTTAAACGTAGACTTCAGTGCTGAACCAGGAGCAACAGATACTCCTTTACAAGTATCCTCTCATTGTTTCTAAACCGTACAAGAATTAAAAGGGAAAAAGGAACATACACAATCAAGAAAGAACTGCATGTACAAACTCAGCTTCCCCTTCTGTTTTGATCATAGCAGCTCTCCACCACATAAGAGGTAAGCCACTTAAACTGAATAGTACCTCTGTCACAGCACAAACACGCAAAGCTGTGGCCACATGCAGTCTTGCTCATGTTCTGCAAGATGGCTGGAAGGGTACTATTTATATGTTGATATGGCACTGCCACAATCTGTTGCCAGCTGATCCACCTCAAATTTTAACAGACCTGAGACAATTCCCATGTGTGAAGACTGCATTGCTAACATGCCTGCTTCCTGCATTCATGATGATGAAAGTAATGCACAGAATTTTCACCGCATGGAAGCAACTTGGCAGTGGCGTTCCAGGGTCCCAGGCAGAGTTCTTGCATACCACCTTCTACCTGATTCTTGTAATTGGAGATATGTTGGGGACTGAACCTGGAACCTTCTGCATGCAGAACAGATACTCTACCACTGAGCCATGGCCCAACCAGAAAGCTCTGGTGTGCAAGGACTAAAGAACACATCCCTCATTAAATTCTCGAAGAATATCATCAGTGCTCTCCAGCTGCACTTATCAAGAGGCCTTTTACTCTTTCCAGTGAAAGATGTACATGGACCAAAGTAAAGATAAAAGCAAAGAGTAGAATGCATTTTTCCCCATTTTTGGGATTCTGGCAAAGGAGCGTGAAGATTACTTAGTCTACAGCTCAAAGGAATACAGTGCCCTTTAAAAAAAGCTTTAAAAAATAAAAATCTGATATCATTTAGTATTACCCAGTAGCGGGCTTTATAATTCTATTGTATCTGTATTATGAGCCATAATTTCAAACTACTCTGCCAGATATCTCCTAGACCAGTCAACAAACCCAGTTTAAAATCTTTGTCAGATTGTATGTTCTGCATGCTTCAATAAATTGTTCTGTAATTTTTTTTAGCGGTTTTCACTGCATAGCTGTTGTAAGGTAGCATAGTTGCTGTAAGTACAAACACTGTGTGGAAAGTTCTTGGTCAAGCAACTAAGCCTCTAAGCCTCATTCTACCCATCTGTAATTACAGGAATAGTGTACCTTCAGAGGCCATTAGAAGAATGACTTTTAGGGATGCTAAGTTTTACACTGGTCCCTTTAGCTGTCCTTTCAATATCAGTTTCATCCACAACAATTATGCCATGAAAAGCTTCAACTGCCGATTTCCTTATATTAAGCTTCTATTAAAGGGACAAGACATATTTTTCCTGGCCAACTGGCAAACAATTACTGTTAACATGAAATACTTCAAACACTCAGAAAAGGGGCTATATAAACACAAAGTGTTATTTAACTACTATCAGTTTATGTGAATCAGAGTGGATTTCTCATTCTTCTTTATGAAAGGAAAATACTTCATATCTGTTTAGGATACTTATAGGAGAAAAAAGGAAACTGATGATTGTGTAGGGCTTTCAATGCATGCTTGGAGCTGCTAGGTTTTAGCAATATTGATTGCTAGCAGTATGTATTTTTTCTTAAAACTAAATCTCACTTATTACATCTTTGCATTGTGGAATTGAAGTTCTTGTATTGCAGCTGAACCTATCTTTCAGTTTTTATCTTCTTGATCTTCCTGAATGTTGGCAGCTGATCATAAATCTGGATGCTATCAGCATTTTTCCTTCTTTTGGTGATTTTCTTTGTATATGTAGACACGGCGACAAGACAACGCGGCGCGGTCGGAGCCAATAGGATGGAGACCAGCGCTGCAACTGTCTCATAGCCATGTGCCATGGGGATCAACCCAGAAGGAGTCGCTGTGGGAAGAACTTTGCCGAGACTCCATCACCGACTCCATCAAAAATAGAATAAGAGCCGAAAGAACAACAGAACTCCGCTGCTTGGGTGCCTGGTAGGCATTTCACACACACACCCTTGCACTGTGGCCCTAGCTAGGTTTAAAATGTCTCTGTAAACCGCACCGAGCCCTCGGGAAGGAGCGGTATATAAATTGAATGTGTATGTATGTATATATCCTCTCTGTACATATGTAATATATACATTTTTCTACAAGATAAGCTTTGCACTTTTGGTACATTATGACTTTTACTGCAATATGTTACACTGAACATTTTGGAATCAGTATTTGTATAGCAACCACAACTTACATGCTGCGTCAGCTAAGGATGTTGTCAAAGATTTGTGTGAACTCTGAGAAGATGCAGAAAGTGTCCGACTGGCGTTGAGAACTGGTACACCTAACTCAAGTGTATTAAAGTGCTGTTGAGGATCCAAGTCTGAACCACTGTCCTTAAAAACAAAGTAAATATTGTATTAAACGCAAATATCAATCTCATTCCTTAACACTATACCATGTGTTTGTACTTCGTAAGGGTTTGTTTTGTATTTGAATACATTCAAAAGATACCCAGCAGCCAACAGGCAACCTTGATGAGGAAACCAGAAACATTCTGGTATGTTGAAACTGTGCTGGAATGAGAATCCAGGTGAAAATATCAACCTCCCCCCCCCCTGGGTTCATCTATCAATAAGGTTTTGAAATAATGTTCCCAATATCTTCATAAGGGTACAAATTTCTTTGTAGACATCTATGTGTCAATTCTTTGATGCTGGCTAGCGTACAAGATGGGACTGTGGTGGCAGACTGGATGCTGAGCTGCAGACTGGAAGGTCTGTGGCTCGGCAGTTCGAGATCCTAGTGCCGTGTGACGGAGTGAGCTCCCGTCTCTGGTCCCAGATCCTGCCAACTTAGCAGTTTGAAAGCAAGAAATTGCAAGGAGATAAATAGGTACCGCTTTGGTGGGAAGGTAACAGTGTTCCGTGCACCTTGGCATTTAGTCATGCTGGCCACATGACCACGGAAAAATATTCGGACAGCACTGGCTCTTCAGCTTGGAAACAGAGATGAACACCACCCCCTAGAGTCAGATTCGACTGGCTTTTGAGCAAGGGAAACCTTTACCTTTACCTAACATACAAGATAGGTGAGCATGTTCCTTTATAAATTATATGCTGTATGACTGTATGTAAGCTTGGTTCTGTGGCTGGGCTTGTATGTCTCAGCCGAGTCCCGCAATTGACTGCAGCGCATGTCAGAATCTTATCCCTTGTGGACTTCCGGCGGTGCGGCTCCCAGGGAAGCCCGGCTCATGTGCGCTCCTACGGAGCCCCCCGAGGTTCGAGGTGGCCCCGCTTGGTCTCCTGGAGGGAGACCAAGGGTATGAGGCTTGACCGGCCCCCCGTTCCCTGGCAAGGACGGGGGGGGGGGGGACCGGTTTGCCCTGAAGCAGGAGCGGCGCGGAGAACGGGAACGTGGACGCCATGTTCCCACCGAAGCAGCAGCCAGCCGTATTTTTAAACTCTTTACTTTTCTTTCAACACATGGGTGTTTCACAATGAGGAAATTGACACACACCAACCCCCTCTTGGACTATGTTTAAAGCTTGCAGACTAACAGATATCTACAACGAACAGTTCTTACTGACCCTCCGACGGACCTTCCAATTGGTGCTAGAAAGCGGCCGAAAACATTAATGACACGGGAGAACGAAAGGTTTTGAGGGGGTAAGAAATATCTACTTTATGGACATCATCTCTTTTTGTATTTGTAAGATGACCAAAACTATTAAATACCTCTGGGAAAGAAAAAATAATATTAACGGAATAAAGCGGAATTAAGATAATAAGGAAAAATGGCGGCGTTTCTACGTGAAGCGATAACAGCTGAACTTAAATCAGAACGTTTCAAAAAACCTTAAGGGAGGAACTAGAAAAGTCACTTAACTTGGTTTGGAATAAGATACTGAATGAATCCCAAACTTTATTTGTAGAGGACAAAGACACCAAAGAACAGTTAAAGACATTACAAGGGCAAAGTGACTCTCAGGACACCCAGGAGAGTAAATTGGTGATTGAGTGGGCTGAAATGCAGCATGATAGCCTGCATTTAGCGGCAGAAGAAGAATCGAAGGAAGTAGACCCGTCAAAAGATATGACTGGGAAAGGAGAACCAAAACCACGAAAAGGAGAGGAAAAGTGTTCTAAGTTCTCCCGAAGAAACAAGAGAGTTGCAGGCTCCAAACACAGGATACAGCGTCCAACTGATTATGGGAGAAGCGGCTTGGGTACTTCTACAGAGGAATACAAAGACTTACGACATAGGAAAGAAAATCTGGAAAATGAAACTAAAAAAGAAATGGACTACAACGTCATTAAGCTTTATGGAAAGACTCCTAAGCATGGAAGACCACTACTATAAACATGTTTAGGAGGGCAAGATGTAATTGCATATAAATGGTGGTAAACCTGATAGGAAGAAGTGTATGAGAACACAATTGGATATATGCAGTAGAAAAAGTGGCCTTTAAAATGCTAAGATTAAACAACGGAAATGGGAGGTATATGGAAAGCAGGCTGAATTTTAGTGGAAAAAAATAGGGTGAAAGCCTTTTTCTGTTAATTGGCCAAAAATTCTCTTATTTTTCCTTTTTACTCAATATAAATCTTTCTTTTCCTTTTTTTTCTCTATACCTTCTTTCTTAATTAATGTAAATTTGTTTTGAATATGAGTTGAATAGGGAGCCTTATGAATGAATTGATATGATGTTACTGAGTATATAAGTTATGAAGCAGAAGATTATGAGTTATATCATACATTTCTATTAACTATTGAAGTCAAGACTTTAAGAGATTAAACGTATAAAGATGCAGGATGATTTTGAAGTTAAGAGGGAATTCCCAGGATATGGAAATCTGATTTGCAGATGATTATGATTTTTACTATATTTATTAATTACTGAATGAAAGGCAATTTCTTTTGTTTGTTTGTTTTATTCATTTATTTATTTTTCTTGAGATGAGTAAATGAGTAAATGGAATCAGAAAGATCATAATTGAATATAACATGTGGTAAATGTAATATGGATCAGCACACAACTTGGTCATCGAAACTGAACTTGATTTTTCTTTCTTAGTGGATCAAAAAAGACACGAAGCCAGATTTCAGCAACATTTATCAAAAATATAAGCATCTGCCCCTAGCATCATGACATGACTTGGAATTTCAGCCAATTCTCCCCCTACCCATGGTAGGTTTGTGTACCAACTAAAGTTGATCTCTGGTGTCATTAATACAATGACTGCCATCTTTTCCCTCTAAGGGATCTGTATTTCTCAACTGGTGTTAGCAACACATTTCACCAACAGATGGTTTGTTGTATTTTCAATGGAGTGCTTTGATCTTTTTGCTTTTTTGTACCAACAGTGAGGGTACAACCTGACACAAGCACTGTTTTAAATCTGCATAGTTGCTCAGCATTTCAAACAAGATAAAAGGGCCTTAAGATCATGGCCTGCAACATCTTTTTTCTCTCTACCCCACTTTTTTTTTTTTAATCCAGCCTGAAGAAGACTTTTGGAGAATTCAAAAGACTGCACAAACGGTTTTGTGTCACCTTGGGTGCTCTTAATAAAATTTAATCTAGTTCCCCAGTAGCAATTGCTGTCTTTGCTGCCGGGAGGACGCCCCATACAAGCAGAAACCTTTATATCCCCCTAATTGGTAGACAGGTTTGTGCAATATTTCTTGTTTCAGCTATGTTCATTATGACACACAGGTGATTATTTGAAGCCAAGCAAAGCTTACTGTAGAGAAGAGATGACAGGAATGGAAGGGGAAAGAATCAAAGCAGAAAAGGGGAGTCAGAGGGATGAAAGGTGACGGGGGACTCTCAATGTCACAAATGGCTAAAGGCTTATCAACTTTAGGGAGTCTGACAAAGGAGTTTTGACTCTCAAAAGCTTATGTCCTGAAACTCTTTTTGGTCTCTAAGGTGCTATTGGACCCAAATCCTTTTCCTTCTTAATGCTGTTTAAATTAGTATCTTGTTTCCAGGCAACCAGAATTCTAAATTGCTTTGCAAAATATGCATGAGAGATGCAATTATTAACTATAGTAAGCTCTGAAAATATAAATCACAGGAACTCACTGCTTATATATACTACTGTATAGTCCGTTTTAAGGGACAGATATAGCAAGGAGTGAGCTGAGGCCACACCCATGAGAACTTCAAACAGAGAAGATACTGACAGTTCCATGAATGGAGTTCCCAGCATTTTTTTCCTTTAGATGGCAAGTGCATGAGAGCCTGATCTGGGCTATAGTGCAAGGGGTGTGTGTGTGCTGCCTAGATGATTTTTCTGAACTGATACAGTCCCGCAGAGCCGCTATTTACCACACTGGGGTAAACATATGGGGTACTTGTATCAGTGCCTGGCTTACAGTGAACTTGCCTTTCAGTGATTCCTTTTAATATCTGGTCTCTAAAGCACATGCTCTTTCAAATTTGTGTTCAAGCATGGTAACCAAAAACCTCAATGTGTGGAGGGGTCTGCTGGTCTTTCCCTTTAAAAATCACTTACAAGAGTTATTCATTTGCACAATTGCAGCAGCACAGTGGCCAAAGCTACACTTCCTGTCATTGTGAACCAGATGGAAAACTGACCTGCCTGGGTATAATAATCTTTTATACTAAAACTGGAGTGGACAAAGGCCCAGCAACAATGGTGTGGAACAGGAGACAGAAGCCTATTCTGGCTCCACATGTATCACATAATATATTTATTTATTTATTACTTCGATTTGATATACCGCCCTAACCCCCGTGGGGGTCTCTGGGCGGTTTACATGTGGGGTGCTAGTCACATTGAACCCTAAGGCCACATTGATTCTATGATTCTATACTTGAACTCTGATTTGTGTGGCTAGCAATAAGGTTGCCACTTGTCTTTAGTTATTTTAAAGTTATTCCCTTTAGAATGATGTAATGAATACTCCTCATTTCAGATATCATAGCTTTACCATGTCCGTTTCTGAAATTCTGTTCCAGAGAACTGAATTCCCAATCTCTACCACATCTTGCTCAGATCCTGGGATGTCCCAAACATACATTGAACTCTCATGAAGGTACCATGAAAGCAAACAGCTCTAAATCACTAATATAACTATTCTCATGTTTGTTGATTGCTGGAACATGAGGTGCATAAAACAGAAAAAAGAAAAAAATAAACAAACAGAAAGTAGTAATTGGGAGCATACCTTCAGTACAGAAGAGATGATCTCTGAAGAATCATCTTTCAAGATCAAATCTTGTCTCCTTTCCACTTGAACATCTGAATAACTGATTTAAAACTACATATTTATGTGAAGAAGTATATTCCATTCAACAATTCAGACAGCTGCTGACTGTAGTTTTATCACTTGATAATTACTTTTATTACTTGATAAACTCTGCACTTAGAACCCAAAGCTCACTTAATCTATATGTATATAGTAATACTGTTTGTATCCTATCTGTCCACAGAGTCTGTTTGAAAAGCAAATTCTGATGCTTTCCTCCAGCTTAAGGAGGCTTCTTCCAGCTTAAGAGGCTATTCTGCAGAACCACTGAAAGTGGATGGAGTCTTCTTTGGCGGGAGGAGAGCTTCAAACTGTGCTGACTGGAGTGGTAGGATACAGACCATTATATTCAGCTTCTGCCCATTTTTATTATATATGCAAAAGAACAAAGAGTCTTAGCTGTACTCTTATATATGTTTACTTGGAAGTACAACCTACAGAAATTACTGGAGTTTGAGGTTGCTTCATAAGTTACATTCATGTATAAATCTAATGTATGCACACAACAAATGCTCTTTCAACATTTCATGTTATACAGGTATATATGTCAAGGGAGCTAAGACAGACCATAATTCTGTGTGTACTAATGGTGACAAACACAGCTTTGCTTTTGCACAATATGTGAAGGGGCTCTTACTGCAAATACATAGGTGTGGGATTGCAACCTTAATTTCAATTGTACTTTCTCTAGAGACTAAACAAGCATGCTAACACATGGCTTAATCTATCCAACTTTTTATAACTCTAGTACAAAATGCATTTTAGATATAGTTTTACCTATAAATGAAAATAAGGACATCTATATACTCTTTTAACCATAGACAGGCTTGGATCCTGC
>NW_015160874.1:500699-510453 GCF_001447785.1 Gekko japonicus
CCTGCTGAAAATAAGTTTCTAAACTCCCTGCACAGCCTCAAATGTCCTATAATGCTGCTCCTGTGGTACAGGAGATCCCCATGAATAGCACAAAGAGTGAACTGGCGCCTGCCATGGGAGGAAGGAATCAGCAAAAATTGCCCCCCATCTTCCATCAATGGAAATTATTGATGGGATCCAATCCACACTTAAATATTTTTCTTTAGGTCTCAATGTACACATGCAACACATTTTACAGCAGTTGCATATAATGCAACCTCACTGAGGTTGCTCCATGTAGTAAGTTATTGTTACGAAACAGCTTGCTATGTGGATCTGGCAATGTGCTCAATGCCATAGCAAACACACAGGATCGCAGTAGCATGATATAATTGGCAGAAACACACAGGGAACTATTTGCCATAAGTGGGTTGCCTAATAAGTTTCCAGTGTTTTGGTTTATGAGCTGGAATGTGAGCTCACTATTTTAACTCTTTCATCAAGTTTTTTAAAGTCCCCAAAGCTTAGGTAAAGGTAAAGGTTCCCTTGCTCGAAAGCCAGTCGAATCCAACTCTAGGGTTGCGGTGCTCATCTCCGTTTCAAAGCCGAAGAGCCAGCGCTGTCCGAAGATGTTTCCGTGGTCATGTGGCCGGCATGACTAAACACCAAGGCGCATGGAACGCTGTTACCTTCCCACCAAAGTGGTACCTATTTATCTACTTGCAATTTCTTGCTTTCGAACTGCTAGGTTGGCAGGAGCTGGAACTAGAGATGGGAGCTCATTCCATCTTGCGGCACTCGGGTCTTGAACCGCTGAACTACTGACCTTCCACAGCCTGCAGTTCAGCGTCTTAACCACTTGAGCCACCGCAGCTCCCCAAAGCTTAGAGCTCACTATTTTAACTCTTTCACCAAGTTTTTTAAAGTCCCCAAAGCTTAGAACACCTGAGTTTCCCTTGACAGCGAAGCAGGGAGCAGTGGCCATTGTCTTCAGTTGCCATAAGGAACAGAATACGTTTGCTTTTCTGAACCATGTCAAATGTTAGGACTGCAAAACAGCAGAACAGCTGGAGGCTGCTTAACTCTGTACTAAGATGGCTGAAGAGAGAAGATAATGAAGTGCAGGAAGATCAGGCTTTATTAATCCAATTCTGTTATGTTCTGTTGTTCTACTCTGAGGACCCTACTGATTGGGGACAATAGCAAGGTCACTACCCATACCTCACTACTGTGTGTGTGCATACAATGAATTCTGGTTTGGAGTTCCACTGGTGGTAGGTAATGTAGTAATGTGTTTGCAGCCAGATCCACTGCTGTCCTTTGGTCAGAAACCGATAGCAGCAAGACTTCCCTTTGCCAAACTGCATCACTATTTGTGAAGAGAGAGAAAAAAATGCACAATTATTGTTGCAGATTTCAAAATGCAAAAAATATCTTTAAAAGAAAGAATTCTATGAGATTCTCAATGGGTTTCCTGGTTAAAACAAATTTCCCAATGGTAGCAAATTTCTCATTTTGAACATACAGTGGCATCTATTCACACAAGTGGCATAAATACACATGATTATCTGAGGGGTTTTTTTTGTATAGGAGTAATGGCCCTTGTTGTGGATGTGCTTCTCAATCTATATCAGGTACATCCAACAACTTCAGTGGTATCAAATATGCATCGTGAAGTCATCTGCACATGCAGCTGCATTAGCAGCATACGTGGGTATTCTCTGTTATGGCATCATTTATTATTGAACAAACCCATGCTCATTCAAATTAGCAAGCTATGACCTTCATCTGTTGAGGCACAAAGAACTTTGTTAATTTCTGAACAACGGCAATTTTTATGGCTTCATGTCCCAACCTTGCTCCTCCAAACACAAATTCCAGTGAGAGAACTGAAACCACCAAAAGAAGATAGCCAAGCAAAGGAAATTCCATAATGGGATTTGTTATGGTTTCCCCACCACCACAACTGTCCATTTCTGATATTACCACTGTGTGAAGAAATGCACATAGCTCAGCACAGCCAATGAGGTAAATTTAATAACCAATTACATTCACTACTACCCTAAACGATATAATTTTTGAAGAATTAGAACTATTTGTCCAATACAGAATGTGCACTTTGGCTTTTCTAATTAAACCGTACTCATTATTTTCTGCTTGCAATGCCCTGTCTTTGAGGCTCACTCCATATATGGCATTCCACATTCAGAATCATAAAGGGGAGGTCTCTCTATTGATATGTGGAGCTGTTCCTGACTTTATTTTATTGCTTCTGAGGCCAATTGCCAGTTCTAGCTGACAGAGGAGGGAAAATGAGCAGCCTCTTGCTGGCAACAAGCTAGTAGCAGTCAAAGGCATTTAATGGAGCCAAAGGCATTTAAAGGTATTGTGGTTCCTTTAAATGCATTTGTGAAGCTGCAGCTTCACCCAGAACAGCGCTTAAAGAGGGTGCACTCTCTTTAAACACCATTTAACTGCAGGTGTCCTGTTATCCCGGAGAATCGCAAATTTTGGGGGGTTATTCAGGATTGGCTATGCTCAGTAGGCGAAAATACACCCCCCTCTATACCTAGCTGATAAAGAATAGCTGATAAATACCGATAAGGCTTGGATAGAGCTAAATGCATACGCCTACTAACAATTAAACAATAGGACAGAAATAATAACCAATATGTCCTTGGACTTGTTTAATTTTTGTTTATTCACCTTATGCAAAGCATTAAAATATAATTCTGTTTCAGTGCTGGTAATTAGCGATAATTAGTGATTCCTGAGTTCTGCTGGCAATCTGCACGATTTTGACAGTGTCAACTCTTAACATACTTTCATGTCTGTTTAATAGCTGGGCAATTCAGCCATATGATGACTAAAATATGGCTAACATTAGCTTATGTGACACAATTAGCCTCAAATGATGATTTTTAATAACACTCTTTGAACTCTATGATGTGGCCATGTAGGTGACAGATAAATCGGAAAAGCTGAAGTAAAACAGAATGAAATTCACTGACTAAATATAGTGGGGTGTGTGTATATTTATTCACTAAATATAATTATATTACCAGTTCAGTATGGTAGTCAAATCTCATTTGCATCTTTGCTATTCCACAGAAACAAGAATTTCTCTGAATTCCTGTGCGTTCTGGCAATGAAATACTCACAGTGTTCATGGCACCGAGCCAAGAGCTGTAGGTCATCTACATGATAGTAATCATAACCAGAAGTACCCAGCACTTCAAAAGGCAAATATCCTATGATTGGTGGTGCTCTGCGTTAGGGCAAAAGACAAATATTTCATCAGTCCACTGAAATAACAGCAGCCACACTTGACACCTCTCCTCCAACCCTCAGACAAAGGGATGGGCATGCAACCCACAAGTAGACAAGGGCATGTTTGGTTCTATTGCGTGTAACTAGAAATGAGGAGGGAAGAAAAACATTTTGGGTGCTCCAATGCCCAACTCTCCAACTTCTTGTTTAGAAAATAAGGAAAACAGAAGGAAAGAACAAAAGACAATAGCAAGGATGGCAAATTTACATCAGTTATTTCTATTGATCAAGTGAACTTTGATTCATTGGTAATGGTACCCGCGAGTGACAGGCTACCAAATGTGCCCAGTTAGCAAAAAGAACCATCCCCTCATACTCTTTACCAAGTCTCAAGGTTAGAAGAAGGAAGATGCAAAATAGTACAATAATAATTGTAGACAGCACTGCTACAGAAGCCTGAAAATATTTTTGGTGCACTTTTGAAAGTGAACATCTAGTTTGACCTTTACAAGCATCTCTAACATGAGCTAATTTGGGTTTTTTTGATTTCTCTGGTTGTTACACACTCTGATCTCAATGAGGTTAGCTTATTTGATAGGAATATTTGGTTTGGAGGATCCTGCTGTCTCCTTTTGTAAGGACAAGGATTGTGCCAGGCTGCAGAGAACACCAAGGGACTCACAAGAACGAAGCATGACTTCTGAAAAGGGTAGTTCTTCCTCACCAACCTTTTGGAGTTCTTTGAGAAAGCAAGCAAGCAATGGTGACCCAGAAGACATTACATACTTGGACTTTGCTTTGCTTTGACAAGGTACCTCATCAAAGACTGATGAGTAAACTCAGCAGTCATGGAATAAGAGGACAGGTTCTCTAATGGATTAAAAATTGGTTAAACAACAGGAAGCAAAGAGTAGAAAAAGTACAGAGGGCAACCAAGGGAGCACCTTCCCTATGAGGAAAGGCCGAAGAGTGTGGGACTTTTCAGATTAGAAAAGAGACTAAGGGAGAACATGATAGAGGTTTAGAAAATTATGCACTGGGTGGAGAGAGTTGACAAACAGAACTTTTTCCTCTCTTTCCCAAAATACTAGAACTCAAGGGCATCCAATGAAGCCGATAGGAAGTAGATTCAGGATGGGTAAAAGGAAATACTTCTTTACATAGCAAGTGATTAAAATGTGGAGTTAGCTGCCAGAGAATGTAGTGATGGCCACAGGTATAGGAACCTTTAAAAGGAGATTAGACAGATTCATGAAGGATAGGTCTATCAGTGGCTACTAACCATGGTGAGTAAAACAAACCTCCATGTTCAGAGGTAATAAGCCTCTGAACCCCAGAGCCAGGAGGCAAATCATGGAAAGGCCTTGGCCTCTATGCCCTGTTGTTGGACCTCTGTGTGAACTGGTTGGCCACTGTGTGAAACAGAATGCTGGAATAGGTGGACCACTGTTCTGATCCAGCTGGGCTCTTCTTATGTTCATGTGTTATGTTCTTAATTTATAGTTTGTGGCAATTGATTCCAGTGGAAGGCTGAGCTTCCAGCCTTGTAATGTAAACGTTTGCATGCCTTGTAATGTAAATATATTTGCAAGAGAAAATCAGTAGGCAGAAGGGGAGGTGCTTAATCCTTCCTTCACACCCTGATTCCCCAGTTGACTCTGTTTAACTCTTCCTCCTCCTCCTCCCACCCAGGCTCTGAGGCCAGAAATACCACCATTTGGGGACATAAGAACATAAGAGACGCCAATGTTGGATCAGGCCAAAGGCCCATCTAGTCCAACACTCTGTGTCACACAGTGGCCAGAAATACCAGTCCCGAAATACCAGTGCCATCAGGAGATCCACCAGTGGGGCCAGGACATTAGAAGCCCTCCCACTGTTGACCCCCCCCAAGCACCAAGAAGACAGTGCATCACTTGCCCCAGAGCCCCTATCCATACCTTGTGGCTAATAGCCACTGATGGACCTCTGCTCCATATGCTTATCTAATTCCCTTTTGAAGCCGTCCATGCTTCTGGCCGCCACCGCCTCCTGTGGCAGTGAATTCCAAGTGTTAATCACTCTTTGGGTGAAGAAGTACTTCCTCTTATCCGTTCTAACCCGACCGCTCAGCAATTTCATAGAGTGCCCACGAGTTCTTGTATTGTGAGAGAGGGAGAAAAGTACCTCTTTCTCTACCTGCTCTTTCCCATGCATAATCCTATAAACCTCAATCATGTCACCCCTAAGTCGTCGTTTCTCCAAGCTAAAGAGCCCTAAGCGCGTTAACCTTTCCTCATAGGGAAAGTGTTCCAACCCTTTTATCATTCGAGTTGCCCTTTTCTGCACTTTTTCCAAAGCTATAATATCCTTTTTAAGGTGTGGTGACCAGTATTCCAAATGTGCATTTTCTACTAATGTACACTCCCATGAATATGCCTCTCTGTGCTTTAGTAAGCACAGTCTTGCTAACACATATATGACAAGACAATGTATAGTTCTCCTCTAAATAAAATATCTGGGCTATTTTTTTGTTCTAAAACAAACTAATGTAATAGCTGAATTACACAAATTTGGTTTTTCTAGCTGCCCAGTCACTAGTTTACATATAAATTGTAGAAATGTATGAAGTTCTTATAGAAATAAATTAGCATAAAAATTCTCTCATGAGTTGTATTTATGGGCTATCGTAGTGACTCCTTGCCACCACAAGTCATCTGGCCATCAGGCAGAGCAAAACTTTGCAGACATTGGCTCATAAGAGCATACAAAAAACATCAGGTACAGTAGCACTATTTGTACTAACCTGTGATCCAGAAATAAAAATTTCCACTCCAAACTGTGTCTCGAAGTGAATTCCTCTAAAGGTTCTTCAGCTACACACATTTCCTATATTAGAATTAAATTCTGTTATTAAGAGCAGAGCCCTGCTTCATCTGCTTTTTGCTAAATATCAGTGGACATCAGGTGAGAGGAATACAACAAACTATTTAAAAGAAACATCCATCTATTAAACAGCACTCTATAAAATCTATACATAGTTCTGTGGGTCTCATCTGATGTTATACAAGACTGTGGTTGGTCAAAGGAGAATTTGTAACCTTAAATATTATTTTGTATTCAGGATTTAATTTTTTTCAAGAAATACAGCTATTGTACAACATTTGTAAACGTAACACGAATGCCCATTTTACATTGCTGGAGAAATGCCACTGAAAACTGCTCCACTGCTTCACTGAAGCTCCTTCCAGGTGCCATGTTTGTAGGTGCTTACTTAGCACAGGCATCACCATCGTCTGTACCTCCAACAGATGTTCCAGGAATTTTCTGGCAGACTCAATGGGTTGGATCCTACCAGCATTTTATAACTTATATTTACATATAAACCTCTAGACTGCCCTCCCCGGTGCAAACAAGGCTCAGGGCGGTATACAAGAATAAAAACATCCATAAGTTAATAAACGATTCAAAAGATTAGGAAAATACAACAGATTAGACATTTCTAGATGGCACTAAAAACTACAAATTGTGCCATTGCCTCATGGGGGGGGGGAGGCAAGAAGTAGAGGTGCCAGACAAGATGGAAACTGTGACTGTCCTCAACCAAACACCTGGCGGAACATCTCTGTCTTACAGGCCCTGCGGAACTGCATTAGGTTCCACAGGGCAAAGATGTCATTCAACAGAGAGTTTCACCAGGTGGGAGCCAGGGCCAAAAAAGCCCTGGCACTGGTCGAGGACAGCTGGATGTCTTTTCAGCTGGGGATCACCAGTAAGTTCTTCTCTGCAGAGAACAATGCTCTTTGGGGAGTGTATCAGGTAAAAATAAGTAGGGGGCTCCTTTGACCACCCAAGAAGGCTATGCTAGGGACCTGCATGGAGAAAAGCCACATGGGATAGGGGCTGTAGCAAAGAGAGCTCAGTACATTTAAGCAAAAAGTTGGCTGGCTCCAACCCACTGTAACAATGGCAATTCCCATGGTACTAAACATTATGGCTGGAGGAGGGGAGGTCACACGGGATAGGGGAAGCTCTTTTATGAAGCTTCAGTGTGCTGGTCCATTGTATCCCATTAAAATTCTCAGGATGCTTTTGCAGATAAGAGATGCAGTCTGATCACTGCAAGTCATTATGTGTCAGTACGCGTGTGCAAGTATTTCTGGATATATGCCAAACTCAACAAATTCAATAAGAACTGGCTCCCCCCAAAATAGTACTACAATGCTCTCTTAACACTGATTGTGCTTTACAGAGTTGTGGGGACCCCATATCTAAGAGATATTCATAACAATGTCTGTGTAAATATTCTTGTGAGGGTGTCTTTAGATAGTTGCAACAAAAGATCTGCATTATCTCATGGATTCTGCTGCTGAATATTGCTATTTTCTTTTCCACAAATCCTCAGTATTTGACTCTTCCGCAAATTCTTAGTATCTTATATGGTCATTGCATCATCTCAAACCTTCTGAAGGACAGTACCATCTTGTTGTCTACAAGCCATTGTTTTCAATGGAGACACTGCAGGTACACTCTGAATCTACTCCCTTCCCTTTGTACAGGTCCATAAATGGGAAGAAAATGATTGAAAGAACTAGAAATACCGCGTATTCCAAGACACACATACACACACACTTGCCTTTAAAAACTGAGGCGTTGCCAGCCGGACAGTAGCAACAAAGCAGACTTGTTTTCCTACTGGTGTTCGGTAACCTCGTGGAATGGCACCATCAAAGCCATTACAGGTAGATATAGGCACTGGATGAGAAAATTACAAGACAAAGAGTTGCGCCTCTTAGCTTATATACTCCTACAGACTATTTTACACGTTTGAAAAGCTCTAAGAATAGATGTTGTTCAGAAATATGTCTTGACTTGCTTTTAAGGTTCCAAAAATCAACTTGCAAAGGAGCATCTATTTTAGATGTAAATCAGCTGCATTAGAAAACATATTTGTTAATCTGGCACAACTTGGTTACATGGTGGCAGACCCATGCCTTCAAATATAGGCTTCCGCTGAACAGCTTTAAACAGATGGAAAAGAGAGGAAGCACAATATGCAGAAAGCAGGATGAGGTGCTGACTACCCCTGGTAGTCCCTCACCCCTAGCAAAGCTTATTTAATCAAAGGCTCCTAAGTAAAGTCAGCAGTCAAGCGATAAGAGGACAAGTCTTGTGGATTAAAAACTGGTTAATAAATGGCCAGTTTTCACAGTGGGGTACCGCAGGGCTCAGTACTAGGTCTGGTGCTTTTTAACTTGTTCATTAATTATTTCAAGTTGGAAGTAAGCAGTGAAGTGGCTAAGTTTGCAGATGATGCTAAGTTGTTCATGGTGTTGAAAACCAGGAAGGACTGTGAGGAGCTCCAGAGGGGTCTGTCAAGGCTGGACAAGTGGTTGTCAATGTGACAAATGAGGTTCAGCATGGGCAAGTGCAACGTAATGCACATTGGAGCCAAAAATCCCAACTATAAATAAACATTGATGGAGTCCAAACTGGCAGTAAATGACCAGGAGAGAGATCTTGGAGTCGTGGTAGATAACTCACTGAAGATGTTGACTCAGTGTACGACTGCAATAAATAAGGCAAATGCTATGCTGAGATTATAAGGAAGGGAACAGAAAACAAATCAGCCAGTGTAATAATGCCCCTGTATGAATTTATGGTGTGGCTTCATTTGGAATACTGTGTACAGTTCTGGTCACCGCACTTCAAAAAATATATTATAGCATTGGAAAAGGTGCAGAAAAGGGCAACAAAAATGATTAAGGGGATGGAACACTTTCCCTATGAAGGAAGGTTAGGGCTCTTTAGCTTGGAGAAACAATGATTGAGGGGTGACATGATAAAGGTTTACAAAATTATGCATGGGAAAGAGAAGGTAGAGAAAGAAGTACTTTTCTCCCTCTCTCACAATACAAGAACTCATGGGCACTCAATTAAATTAATGAGCAGTAGGTTTAGAACAGATGAAATGAAGTACTTCACCCAAAGAGTAATTAACACATGAAATTCACTGCCGCAGGAAGTGGTGGCAGCTACAAGCATAGGCAGCTTCAAGAGGGGATTAGATAAACATAGGTCTAGCAGTGGCTATTAGCCACAAGGTATAGATGGAACACTCTGTCTGGGGCAGTGATGCTCTGTATTCTTGGTGCTTGGGGGAGCCCACAGTGGGAGGGGTTTTTGGAGTTCTAGCCCTACTGGTGGACCTCCGGATGACTCCTGGGTTTTGGGCACTGTGTGACACAGAGGGTGCGTTCAGACGCGGCGTTTGCAACGGTATAGGTGCCGGTTGCAATTGGTGTACTTACCGGCGTTCACACGTAGAACATCTGCCTTCCATCCCTAACCGTTGCAAAGCCCTTTAAACCGTTGTACTCTGCCACTAGGTCTCCAAGTGGTTGTATCCTGAGTACAATGGTTGTAATCGCTGTACCCCTCCGTCTGATTGCTCTCCAACGTTGTACAGCCACTTCCGTTCGGAAGCCTGAGGCTTCCGATTTCCCCCCGCCATTTTTTTAAAAGT
>NW_015160874.1:510678-524710 GCF_001447785.1 Gekko japonicus
TCCTTCCCTCTGGCTCTGGGAGGGGGAAAGAGGGTGGGGAGTGCTTTCATTGGTGTGTTTCCAGCACTGCGGGGGTTAAAGTGACGGAGCTGTTTGCTGGAGAGGCCGAGCGAGCGGGGGCGGGGGGGCGGAGAAAAGGCTCTTCTGCTTGGCTGGGGCGGGGAAGATTCTGAATGGACGGAGAGAGGAAGCGCTTCAGACCTGCAGCGGCAGGGAAAAGTCTTGCAGTCGGATCCGGGGAAGGTTTACTTGTGAGTAAGTCATGCGCGGGGGGGATGAGGCCTTTGATCGTGGAAGAAGAGAGCAATGCGGCTGCCGGCATCGGGGTTTTCTCCTCTGTAAATGAGGGCTTTTTGGGGGGGGTATTTAAACTTTACCGTTAAACTTTAAATGTAATACGGGGTGTTTTGAGCATGCACAAAGATCGCCGTTCTGTGGATGGCTGCCTATGCGCATGCTCAAACTGAGTTTAAAAAAAAAACGCCGATGCCTGCAGCATGTGAACGGGCATACAGCGATGGGTTCCACTGTGAGGGAGGTAAGTGTGATCGAGTTTCAGCTGGCATAAACTGCACCGGTTCCAACCGGTACAGTTTATGCCGGCTGAAATGGCGCGTCTGAACGCACCCAGAGTGTTGGACTGGATGGGCCATAGGCCTGATCCTGCACGGCTTCTCTTATGTTCTTATTTCCTATTTCAGGGCTGAGTTGTGAGAAAAATGGCTGGAGAGAGGAATCTGGAGAGGGGAGAGGAGCAGCTGACAGAGGGCAGCCTCCTCTTCCCACCTCCTGCTTTTCTGCCTGAAAATCCTCCACATGCTTTATAGCTGCTCAGCATGGCCTGCATCAGAAGACAACTGTCACATCTTGTTTGACCCTCACAGAAGAAGGAATTAGCACTGGTTCTGGGGAGGGAAAAGTATAGCTGCACCTTAAGCCGGCTCCTACAAGCTTCTTAAGGCTACCCTCCTTTTGTTGTTCAACAATAATAGTGAAGGTTGTATCAATAAGAATACCACCTTACTTTTATAAAACCAAGCTACAGCAGCAATGACAAGTGACAGCTATTATTTCCAAGCTTATGATTTATTTATTGTTCCCAGGGGCAGAATTTTTAAAAGAAAGGGAGCTATTCTGTTATGAAAAATCAGCTGCTTCTCCTAAAAAAATGTTTGATATGTATATCTATCTAATATCAGCAGTGTGAAAGCTACAGTTTGGGGAAAACGACACCACAAAATTCTGCAGCGTGACCAGCTGTTAGGCTTAAACTGAAAGGGAATTGAAGGGGGGGGGCTTCTATAGGATTTAGAAAACCACTTCTCCCTGTCAAAATTATATTACATTTTCTTGCCCATTGAAATCAGTATCTGTTGTAGCTCGTTTATAGTATCTGTTATCTGAATATGTAGCCCGTTTTCAAGAAAATAGGCTCAATCCAGAGAGAGAGGCAACCACAAGAGATCTTCTCTGATGCAGATGAGCATTTGCATCTGTAATAAGATACAGATGCATATTTGGCATGGCAAAGCTATTGCATTTGT
Organism: Gekko japonicus; assembly: GCF_001447785.1. Taxonomy (NCBI): domain Eukaryota; kingdom Metazoa; phylum Chordata; class Lepidosauria; order Squamata; family Gekkonidae; genus Gekko; species Gekko japonicus. The sequence goes on from NW_015160874.1 coordinate 512,223, forward strand.
TTCCATATGTACATCACCGAGCTATTTTGTACATGCAACCTTTTGTCCAATGCCCAGAGGGTATCTGGACCGGGACATCTGAAGAGCATAAAAAGTCAGCCTACATCAATAAATTCAGTGTTGGAGGGAATAAAGAAAGACATTTATTTTTGCCATGATTTATGGGCTTTAGTCACATAGTTTGAGATCAACAAGTTATGTGAGGTCAGTGAAGATTTGCATGCTGTGGAATTGGAACAGGCAGAGAGGAGGGGTTTGTTTGTTTTTTAATGCTGAGCATGACCTATTTGGGCCAACACCAGCAACTTTTGAAGCACTGCTCCCTGGAGTGAATTCCGGAAAATAGCTAAAAGAAAATCCAAGTAATAATAAAGTGGAAGTAATAAAGGAGTGATTTCTTCCCCCCCCCAACATTGCTGCATAGCAACCTTTTTATTAGAACACATTAAGTTAAAAAGTTGAAATAAAAAAGCAAAATGTAAATCTCATCTTTATATATAGGTTAAAAGAGCAAGGGTAAAAATATAGCACTTAGAATAATGGTGGCTGTTGATTTTCTCAGCTAGTAGTTAGAAAGATAAAGGAGTAACTGAACATTAAGCTATTCTCCGAAGCTCTAGCAGATATTCTGGCCTTGATTCTGTGTATATCTCCAAGATAATACAGACTTAAAAAGGAATATTTCATTCCCTGCATCACTAACTGAAGAGAAGTGCAGCTAGCTAGAAAGAATCAATTTTGCAGGTTTACATCTTTCTGGATTCAACCTTCATTTAAATCCAGTTTGCTTGCATATTAGTCATACTTCTCTATATTGCAGTCTTTTTCAGACCATGCTCAGGAGAACCTTCACAGTAAGTTTATCTTCCATAATTAACACTGTTTCCTAAAAGACAGCTTGTACTCTATTACTCATCTTATTCTGCTGTGTAAAGCCACAGGAAAGCATTCAGGGTTCCCAAGTTGCATTTTCTTTCCCAGACAAAGCCCTACGTAAGATAGATAGGTGCCTTGTTTTGTTTTAGAACGTGCTCCAGAATCTTCTGCAATGGCATTAAGGTTTTGTGGCAGAATGCATGGGTTCCTTGACAGATAACGCCACAAAGAAAGGGGTCCCAGCAGGAGAATTTTTTTTAAAAAAGACACCTTATGCATTGCAGCCAGCAAATATGACAAACCAAAGAGCATGCCTACACTGAATGAGTGACTCGACATCATTCTGAGATTGTTCTGGTTTCCACTAATTTATAGCAGATTTGCCTTTGGTCATAGTTTGCTTGCTTTTGAATCTGACTTTCTTTGGGCCAGACTTCATGATACATTTTTGGTCAAGTCAGGCTCGGGTTCTTTGGACCGGACTTGCTGCAGCCACACAGCAGCTGTGGTGAGTGTCATTTTTAAAACGGTCAGGCGCCCAGTCCAGCTCAGAAATGTCAAAGTGAAACAGCCCAGGCAGGAAGCTATTTGCAGAACTTCGGAGCTGAACCTGGATGGTATGAGGGGAACGTAAGAAGCCTGCCTCCTCCCCCCCATGCTGCAGTTCTGAGCCAAATTAGGATCCCACTGGTTTTTAAAATGACATTCTCTGAAGCTGCTGTGTAGCTGTGGTGAAAGCAACTTCGGTCTGGACCCAACTTGCCAAAAAACATGTCATGTAGATGGCCCTTTCTCCATGTCCCTGAGGATATATGAATATACTCTGTCTGCTTTTAATAATTTTGGATCATAAGAACATAAGAGATGCCAATGTTAGATCAGGCCAAAGGCCCATCCAGTCCAACACTCTGTATCACACAGTGGCCAGAAATACCAAGTGCCATCAGGAGATCCACCAGTGGGGCCAGGACATTAGAAGCCCTCCCACTGTTGACCCCCCCCAAGCACCAAGATGACAGAGCATCCCTTGCCCCAGAGTCCCTATCTATACCTTGTGGCTAATAGCCACTGATGGACCTCTGCTCCATATGCTTATCTAATTCCCTTTTGAAGCCGTCCATGCTTGTAGCCGCCACCACCTCCTGTGGCAGTGAATTCCAAGTGTTAATCACTCTTTGGGTGAAGAAGTACTTCCTCTTATCCGTTCTAACCCAACCGCTCAGCAATTTCATGGAGTGCCCACGAGTTCTTGTATTGTGAGAAAGGGAGAAAAGTACATCTTTCTCTACCTGCTCTTTCCCATGCATAATATCATTTTTTACATTTAAATGACTCTGAGGACAATGAACACAGGCTCATGTCTATCATCAGGGAAAAAAGATATACTCCCCTTGAGCTGTCAAAGGCATCTGAACAACCATACTCATACACTGCCAATACAGAGGAGCATCTGGGATGCCTGTCCTCATGGACTTCACAGTGCTCATCCTAGACCCACTTAATTGACTGAATACATCTTTGGATGTGAGCAGACATTCACCTCCCTACCTGGGGCCACCAGCAGTTAATAGTTGCCTGGTACTACAGCCGGATTAGGACAATGGTCTCTTTTGTAGGAAATGGGCCAATACATCAGGCACAAACCAAAGGTAAAAGTGGGAAAAGGGGACAGACTATCCTTCTAGCACCATAGGCTGCTTATTTTATAAGTGCAAAACAAATAGTCCAGTGACACCTTAAAGACAAACAACATCTATTTCGATATGAGCTTTCATTAATCACAGCCCACTTTGTCTGACAGATGTGTGTTGCTCGGAAAGCTTATGGGGAAAGGGGGGAGGAGTCAAGGCTTGGTGTGAATTACGGTATGAGTCTTTCGAGTATAAATCTCAATGTAAAGGGAAAAGAGAAGGGCTGATGTAGAAAGGGTATGTGTGAGTCCCATCATATATCAACAGAAGTAGCAGTTCAGCATACTAGATGGTGAGGGCAGTCAGAGGTTTGAACAGATAAGCAATTTGTTTAAGTGAAAATTACCTGATATTAGTAAAAGTTAAGAGCAGTCCCTTTGGCTTTCTAAATGTGGGGCATGTGCTATTAGAGATTGTAGTGACTGAACAAACCCAAGTCTCTGTTTAAGCCAGGTGAACATGTGATCAATGTTCCCTCTAAGCTGAGTTAGTGTGAGCTAGCTCACAGTTTTTTAGCCTCCAGCTCACACATTTTTGTCTTAGCTCAGGAAGGATGGCTCTAGAGCTGCCCTGAGCCCATCTGGGGAGGGTGGGGTATAAATTGAATAATAAATTTTAAAAATTACTTATGCAATAGCCGAATTGCTTGATGACAACTTAATGCCAGTACCTCACAAAGTATAATTTTTGCTCACAAGACTCCGCAGCTTAGAGGAAGCATTGCATGTGATATTTAATTTTTTGCTGAGTTCTAATTTAGCATTTTCATGTTGTATATTCCCTTTAAAGTTCAATTCCATTCAAAGAGCAATATTAAGCAGGTCTTCTCAGAAACCTATTTAACTCTATTCAGTGGAGCTTACTCCCAGGAAAATGTTCTTAGAATTGCATCGCCCAGCATTACACTGAGTAATGAGAGGAAAACTACCATTAACTATCTCAAACCTCATCTTAGATGAGCAAATTTTGCTATCTTAATCTGCATCCCAGTTTTGTATATGAAGGAGGTGATCATTGTGGGGGGGGGGTCATTAGTATATGAAGGAAGTGATCATTTGGGGGGAAGGTGATCATTGACTTCTCCCAAAATGTGAAAGGATACTGCACAGCAGAAATGAAATACATATATAGAGAAGAACTTCTACCAATACAGTAAAATGTTATCATTCTAAATATATTAACTCAGAAAAAGCTTCACTGATGATCTTAATGGAACTCACTTCTAACAGTTGTTCTACAGATCAATCATAGCAGATCAATCATCTTTCATCTTGGCCTTTGTGTCATTAAATTTAAACAACAATATGGTATAGCGGAAGACAGTACTGGAACAGTGGAATAGTAATAGTTCAAGGGAAGCCGTGCTGTGAGAGGGATTAAACAACTTCCAAATAATATAATTTTAAAAACCTAAGCAGAAGGTTAATAAAATGGCAGGTCATTGCTGTAGATGATCAGCTTTGCTGCTTTTGGATGTTAGTAAAAGAAACAACTGATTAAGTACTCTACACAGCAGCTGCAGAATATGAGAGCATCCAAGAAATTTTTTAAAATCAAAAACAACAAATGGTGCAAGAATGTGATGAACAAACTGTGTGTTCATCACTAATTATAATACATGAAATTGCACAAATGTCACAGGCATATTACTGGCTATCACATTCCATAATCGCAGTACAAAGCTAAAAGGGGAAGTTTTGCTTTTTCCCAAGTACAAAATGTTGTAGATGAGTACCAGGAACATGCTACCTACCTGTAATATAAGCACAGGCTTTAGGGGGAATGGTGACTGAATACAATCAGAAAATACTTTTATTACACACAAAAACACAATGGAAGAAATGGCCTCGCTGCAGTCCTAAGCGGAGTTTTACCCTTTTATGCCTAGGGACTTTAATGGACATAGAATGGTGTAACTCTGCTCGGGACAGAACCATAAGGGCCAAACTACACATTACATCTACCTCATGATCGCTATGGGGACTTGTCAAATAGGGACCTGATTCAGATAGGAACAACATGGGGAAGGAGTGGCTCCTGCCTCCCCCCCCCATACAATTTTCCTGACCCAGAAAGGCTGTGCAACCCCCAACAGGGCAAATAATGCCCCAGCGCTATTTGTGTTCAAGTAACACAATTCAGGGGAGAGGCAGGAGCCCCTCCTCCCCCCACACTATAGTCCCAATCTGAATTGGGCCCCTGCGTACCTTCTAAACTGAGTTCCCACACGGAACTCACAGATCTAATATGCCAGCAAGTTCCGGTGGTGATCACATGGTAGATGTAACGTAGTTTGAAACTTAACACACTTAGAATTACACACAGGATTACAGTCCAACCACAACCATGTTACCTCAGACATAGGTGTCCTGGGCTGGGGCGAGTGGCATGGCAAGCAGTAGAGCAGCCCAGGCGGGCAGTGCCACCGTAGCCAGAAGGGGCAGGCTCACTGACCTGTGCTAACAACCCCCAGGACAGGAAAGGGGCTGGAGAAGGAAGGAAGGCAGAGCTGCAGACTGCCCTGACGCCTGGAATTCCTGGGAGCCCACCTCCACTGGGTCTGAAGCAGAAACACTGGAGGCACTCACCTGGGGTACCAGCAGGGCCAGGTGTCATTGGGCAGTGGCAACGTCCGGGAGATGGGGTGAGTGGGCAGCAGAGAGAGCCCAACTCCAGGAACAAGACAGCGGCGGCAGCAGAGGAGGTGGCCTCAGCAGCAGAGGGCAGTTGGGAGTTGGAAGTAGCTTGTACAATGCTCCCTGTAGCCCGGCCGGAACAGATGAGGGTGGGGCAGGCACAGAAGACACTCAGGGATAGGTGGTGGGGGTGGCGCCCGGGATTTAGCCAGCAAGCTCCAAGCCAACCCCCACAGCACCAGGAGGAAAGACAGGGGAAGCGGCCATTCACTGGGAGAGGGTCGACAGGTGAATGGAGGAAATAAAATGGGGCTCCTGCTGACAGGCCAGGGAGGAAAAGAGCTGCTGTGTCCAGGTCATAGAGGGGACCAGATGGGTGAGAGGAGGAGGAGCAAGGTAAAACCTTCCCTCTCTTTCTGAGGCCTTGAGGGAACCCTTTTGGACTCAAGGCACTATGGCAGAGGGGAAGACAGGCAGGGCATGACAATAAGTCAAACTAAACTACATGGGACTTCCAGTTGTATACAGAGGATTGCAGTCTAGTCGTTAACTCCTGCTTTAAAAAAACCCTTTCTGTTCATATTACAAAGACACTCCAGTCCATGGAAATGCTTCCTCCTTAAAATAACCATGTTTTACATAGATTTAGTCATTGGTTATATTAATAAAGCATCTGGAGCTTACCATGACTGTAAGACAGAAAGTTCCCTACACATTTTATGTATTCGTACGTTGGAAATTCCTTTCGGTTCAGACTTCCTCTTAGAAAATGGCAGTAAAATTCTAAATCATTGTCAGCTGGAAATGTAAAGAAAAAAGAAAACATAATTTGCAAATTAAACAAACGTAGAATCATATTGTCAATCAAATAGAATTAAATGGCTCAGTCTGTGGCCTCAGAGGTCCACAATTTGCTAGAGGTAGGCTAATCAGGTGTTCAAACAGATATTTCTCATGCACCTTTTAAAGCTGATAGTTTGTACCCAACAAGCTCTTTTAACAGAGTAGGTGGGCTTCACGGAGCAGAGCATTCCCACTTTCTCTTGCTGCTGCAACCCATTGAACCACCTGAAATTTTGTTCCTGGTGGCCAGAGGATCCTTGGGAACAGCACAGGGGGCAAAGTAGGGTCTTGCAGTGCAAGGGGGAAATCAGCATAAATCACTGTCCCATCTTCCAAAGTGCTCTTAAGTCTTCAGAACAGTATGGGTAAATTTAACTGATACCTCTCCATGAGATAATTTAAACTAGCTTAGCATAACAGAAAGTAATGCAATACTAAAAGCTCATGCTTCGCAGCTTTTATAATGTATTGCACTTTTCAAGCATATACAATTATTTGTTTAAAATTTATATATCGTTGATTAGAACATGTCAGCTGTAAATAAAATGGATCATCCTATTACTGTGAATTCTTGATTTCACCTTTTATGTAATATACTAATAACAGAAAGTAATGCAATACTAAAAGCGCATGCTTCGCAGCTTTTATAATCTATTGCACTTTTCAAGCATATAAAATTATTTGTTTAAAATTTATATATCATTGATTAGAACATGTCAGCTGTAAATAAAATGGATCATCCTATTACTGTGAATTCTTGATTTCACCTTTTATGTAATATACTAGTAAATAATGTGATTTTAAAACAAATCCTTGTTCCACAGATTCTGATGTGCTCTGAAAGATCAGTGACATATGATTCAAAATTGTTTTTCCCATCCAAATATGTATAGTGTACAGCTACAGTTTCCCAAACTGTCCCTAAAGATTCCCCAGTGTATCATCAACGTAGCTGCAAATAGTATTTTTAAAATAAATGTAATTTTAAACTTGTGCAGAAGAATCATTTGTAGTAGACCAGTTATACCAAAGCATGAAAATGAATATATGAGAAATAGGTTTACAGGGAAAACATATACAAAGATAGCCTGAGCAAGTCTTTAAAAAAGAAAAAAAAACCCTCTTAGAACCCTACGATTTGTATTGTAAGTGACACTCACATTTTAAGTAATTTGATGAGGCAGAATCCACCATAAGCATATGAGAAGATAATATTTTACAAACGTCTGAATGCTGTTGTTCTGGAAGGAAATTTAATAAATTCTTATCCACTACATCAGACTGTAAGAAACAAAAAGAAAAGAAAAAGAATTACAAAAATATCAAAAATTGCCACTCACATCCTGCAACTATGCTTACATGAGTAAAACATCACTAGAAACAATGCCTAATTCTCAAAAATTATATAAGTGTGCATGCAGTTCTAGGATTCTAATTCCACTGGCAATTTTGTTGCCAGGATCTAAAGAGACAGAGGAGTGTTCCTAAGGTACTGCCACATATGCATAAACGGGTTGCCAATTTTATTTTCTGGCTGAGAGCACTTATGCCATATTAAATTCCAGTTAGGTGTGCCCACCTCTCTACAGGATCAACTTTTAGTGAACATAAAGGCTACAGAGTGAAAATATTTTGGGGCATGAGGAATACCACAAGTAGCACTTCAGTCCCTATCCAGTATTACTAAAACAGGGAAAGAACGTTTTTCAGGTGGGTAGCCATGTTAGCCTGTAGCAGAAGAACAAAACTCTAGTCCAGGGGCACTTTAAAGACCAACAAAATTTCCCAAGGTATAAATTCTAATGAGTTAAAGCTCATTTTATCATACACAGTTTCTGTAAACAAGGGATGATGATTTTAAGGCCATTTTTAATATTTTTGTCATTATCTTTTTTACTATATCAGATACAACATAAAACACAAAAATAAAAACCACATCAGCCAATATTAATAGTAAGATAAAACAGCAGTGATTGCAAACATAGCTGTCACACAAACTTAGTAGTAAAAATGTCAGCCAATAAAAACTCATCGCTATGCCTACACATTGAGCCCTGGGTTCAATGTTGTTGGGAAGTGTTTGGCCCCACTGGTGGACCTCCTGATGGCACCTGGGTTTTGGCCACTGTGTGACACAGAGCATTGCACTGGATAGGCCATTGGACTGATCTAACATGGTTTCTCTTTATGTTCTTATTGCAGCTTACAACAGCACAAAGCGTGCAGCCAATCCCAGCTCTCTTAAGCACTATATAAACCAGGATAAAGGTTCCCTTGCTTGAAAGCCAGTCGAATCCGACTCTAGGGTTGCGGTGCTCATCTCCATTTCCAAGCCGAAGAGCCAGCGCTGTCCGAAGACGTTTCCGTGGTGATGTGGCTGGCATGACTAAACACCAAGGCGCACGGAACGCTGTTACCTTCCCACCAAAGTGGTACCTATTTATTTACTTGCAATTTCTTGCTTTCGAACTGCTAGGTTGGCAAGAGCTGGAACTAGAGACGGGAGCTCACTCCGTCTTGCGGCACCCGGGTCTTGAACTGCTGAACTACTGACCTTCCACAGCCTGCAGTTCAGCATCTTAACCACTTGAGCCAGGATACCTCTATATCAAATGGCAGGGTGTGTGGTATGGGTCTACACCTCTCTGGACTCATGCCATATGTAAGACATGGAGGGGGTTCAAGACAGGAGCCCTAGAGAAGAGACACTTTGCACAAACAGCCAAGAAGAAGAAGAACCATTGTTATAGCATATTGCTAACAACAGCCTGTATGGGTACATGCAATTTAGGTGTGAACTCATGCCACTGTAGCCTCACAGCATGTGTAGGTGGGAACAAGGTGATGCCAGGTAGATGTGCCAGCACTGCCATGCTTTGGTAGGTTGCTCCCATATATGCATAGCATGGGAGTGATGTTGGCATGCTGTTGTATAACTGGAGGGTGTGGGCTGTGTTGCAAACTAGCATAGGTAGTGACAATGATCCTGGATTAGGATTTGGGAGACCAAAGTTCAGATCCCCATTCCACCATGAAGCTTGCTGAGTAAGCTTGGTACAGTCACTCTCTTTCAGCATAACCTCCCTCACAGGTTCTTTTGTGAAGATAAAATAGAAAGAGGGGAGAATGATGTACATCAACCACCTTGAGTTCCTTGGAAGAAGGGAAGGATTATAATGTACTAAACAGATAGATAGGCAGGCTAGTTCCACGTCAACCACCTTGAGTTCCTTGGAAGAAGGGCAGGATTATAATGTACTAAACAGATAGGCAGGCTAGTTCCACATGGGTTATGTGCCCTCGGTTCAATGCTGTTGGGAAGTGTTGTTGTTGTTGTTGTTTCGCCTTCTTCTTCTTCGTCTTCTTCTCCTTGATTCAGCACAACATCTTGGTCCAGGGATTACCCAGTTTTTCTCCAATATTTGTCTAGCTTACTTTGCTGCACAGTTTTGGGAAAGATTGCCGTAAAACCTGTATGGCTGCTGAGCGGGTGGGGAGGTTTGGATTTTCCTGCCCTAAAAGCAGCTTTCATAAACCCCAATGAGCTAGACTCAGTACATCTGAGGCAGATCCAGATGAGCTGGAGGAAGAGACAGGAACGTTGTCTGAGACAGATTGGGAGGCCTGGGGAAACTCCAGCACCACAGGCGTTCCCTCTGACCCAGAACCTCTGGTCCCAAAGCCATTCCCCAAGAGCCTTTGCCACTGGGAGCCCTGGAGCTTCAGGATCAACAGAGCCAACAGGCTTGTACAGAAGCAGGCCAATAGAGTCACAGCTCATGCTGCAGCTCTAAAGCTAGATCACTGCTCCAGTGAACTTAATCCTTTATATATAGGATTCTGGAACCAATCAAGCCCTGGAAAGATGAGTCCTAAGTGCTGCATTCTGAGCAGGTAGGGCTATTTACCTCTCAGTCTATTCAGGTCTTAAGCTGGCAGGGGAATCTTTATGGATCAACTAGTTTGCAAGGGTCCAACTCTTGTGCTTGGGTTCCAGTTCCTGAGCTCCAGTGTAGACTGACAGTGACACCGATGTAGTTACTATACTCTCAACTTCTTGAACATGGTAGTGGTCGATACGAATGATCTCTGCCTAAAATCCTAGACAGCAACTGCCTGTCAGAGTACACAATCCTGACCTTGATAGACAAGTGTTCTGATTCAGTATACAGCAACTTTGTGTATTCTTTTTTAGACATGTCCTTCTGCTGTTAGAGGATAAGATACTAACTAATAATGCCAAAACCAGCAGTGCATTGGCTACTGGTACTTAGGACTGAGCTGTTAACTCTCCCACTGAGACAAAGTGTATGAGGGATATTTCTCCTGCTACCCATAGTAATGGTGTTAACTCTCTTTCCATGTGAGGAACTGCCTGATAGCCTATGACCTAATCCAGAGATTTATCGATAGCAAACACTCAGTGCATCTAGGCTGAGAACAGTTTACTCACTGGCAGATGTCCAAGAAGAGGCGTGATGCTGTCAGAAACATACATGATGATTCCATCTGTGGTAACACCAATAACAAACCCATCTAATGCCTAGTGATGGAAGGAAAGAAGAACACAGCCATAAGTGGCTATAAGATGGTCATTCACAAATTTCATATATGTACATTTCTAACTGTTGGAAAATCTTTCAAAGACCCACAGTGGTTTCAAATCCAAATACACTTAATGGTATATCATCATCATCATCATCATCATCATCATCATCATCATCATCATCATATTTTGGTGCAGTGGTTAAGTGTGCAGACTCTAATCTGGGAGAACTGGGTTTGATTCTCCACTCCTCCACTTGCAGCTGCTGTATGACCTTGGGCAAGCCATAGTTCTAACAAGCGCTGTCCTTGAAAGGGCAGTTTCTGTCAAGAGCTCTCTCAGCCCCACCTACCTCACAGGGTGCCTGTTGTGGGGAGGGGAAGGGAAAGGAGTTTGTAAACTGCTCTGAGACTCCAAGTGAAGGGCGGGGTATAAATTCAATCTCTTCTCTTCTTCTCTTCTTATTCATATTATTTTTTAAACTGTGTAGTTCTGCTGAAACCCACTGAGATAATTTTCCCTTCCCCTAATATTTGGGTTTAGTTTTCTTCCCTTGTAACATTAAACTCCCCTGTGTTCCCTCTAAGCTGTGGGGTCTTGTGAGCAAAAATTCTACTTTGTGAGCTCCTGGCATTAAAGTTGTGAGTGAGCGATTTGGCTACTGCATAAATTAGTTTGCTCTGGAGCCCTCCTTCCTGAGCTAAGACAAAAATGTGTGAGCCGGAAGCTAAAAAACTGTGAGGTAGCTCACACTAACTCAGCTTAGAGGGAACAGTGCCTGTGACTATAATATTTGGTGGAGTGGTCTGGAGCTAAATCTTATTGAAGAAAATTATTGGGTGGGGTTTACACCCCTTACGCACAATGTGAACATTATTACTAGTGGCTTCTTTTTATGCACCTGTAAGTTTCCAGGTTTGAATCTCCATTCTGCCATTGCTGGATGACCTTGGGCCTATCACACAGTCTCAACCTAACCTACTGTGGCGCCGGTTACATGGCAAAGTTGCCGCGGGAGAGGCACGGATGGTGGGCGGATTATCCGGGCGTGATCACACCCCAACATCTGGGAAGTGGAGCACACCCGTGTCTTACCGCCAACAATGTGCCTTTAAAAACTAGTACCTCCAAGGTACTAGTAAACGTTTACCATGGGCTGCCTCCAGACGCCCGTGGTGTGATCACGCCGGCGCGCGGCATTCCCCTCCGGTCCCTCGTTTACCTGCCGGCACCGAGAGGAAGGACCCGTGGGTGGTCTGGTCGCGTAATCATGCATCAAACTGCGCCGGGGCCATTAGCCATGCCTCCCCCCCCCCCGTGATATCCAGCCTGTGTGACCAGGGCCTGTATAGGGTTGTTGAGGACAAAATGGAGACAAGGAGAATGATGTAAGCTATGTTGAGTCCCCACTGGGTGGTGAGAAAGGTGGGAGATAAAAGAAGTAAATAAAAACAATAAAACACAATCAACCTGAACGACTTGCCTCCTTGCTTTTGAGATGCTAAGAATTAGAACCAGACATTAGGAGATACGTCATACTTGGACTTCTAACACATTTCACTATTGCAGCACTTTAGCTCAGAGCAGATATAATCCTCCAGAGGCAGCTAAATTGGGTTTGCTGCCATGGAGATTTGTTTAAGTAAATAACTTATTTTGAATTCATTATAGATTTTACAGATGGACTGTCATCAGGATTTTATAGAAGAATCAAGTCAATGTATTCAAACATTATTCTATTTTTTGCATCTCTGTTTGCAAACATTTTCTGTAACGTGAAGATGGCACATTTCTCTGCATCAATTACTCAGCAAAACAGGCATGGATGTTAGTAACAGGTACAAGACAGTCAGAAATTCACCAGGAGAAGCCCCCCACGTGCTGTGGATACAACAC
>NW_015160874.1:524734-593485 GCF_001447785.1 Gekko japonicus
TGAACTTCTACTTGTTAACTGCTGGAAGAAAGTTCGCAAATAATCATTTCTGTGAAATAAACCATTAAGAAGATATACAATCTAAATTTAAATTTAAAGTAATTTGATTTATGTATTCATTTGAAAAAACAGAACTTTTCCTGTGCCGTCTCAGCCCATATGGGCTTATGAAGGCTGAGAAGTTAAAGTGGCTTACATAAAATTTACATAAATTGTACAATAAAAAATTTAAAATATCCAGACTGAAATAAAACAGCCAATGAAATTTAAACACCCCCCCCCCCAGTCATTTAAAAAAAAAAAGTAAGGTCATGGAGCTATCAAGCCACTAAACAGAAAAGCAGCAATATCTGCCACTAATAATTTATCTTCTAATATCAGAAGAGCTCATTAACAAGGCCCTGTGTATCCATCTAAATGTACACAAACACACTCACAAAAAATTCAGTTTTCTTAGTTGACTTGTACTTCTGGACAAGCCAACACAACAATCACTAAAAGCTTTCTACAGATTCCTATTATAACATCAAAAGGTAAATATATAGCAGGAAGAGACTTTTTTCATGTAGAGTATTCAACAAATGGAGTTCAGCCATTTAAAATGTCAAAGCACTCTTGCTTATTGCTAGGACAATTATTATAATTTGCTGATCTAATACGGTAGCATTTTGGAAACTAATGGTTGCCTACACTGTATGTTGTGTTTGTTACCTTCCAAAGCAACCTTGTACCAAACCATGAAGTGCATGAAAGTTTAATTAGCATGACGCATATTTTTCAAAGTCTGGATTTTTAGCATTGATACTAACTTATAGTGCTTTGATGTGAAAAGACAAAAAAAGAAAACAGGTGTTATAATTTTCTTTGCCATTACAGAGCACCTGCTTTATGATTAGCAGGCATGCTACCTGTTGAGTTTTAAATTTGCTTTTAAAAATAAATTTTGCTGCTGGCTCCTTTGGGTTTATTTACTTATTTACCTTCTCAGCCTTTATGTTAGGAAACAGGCATACATGGATACACAATGATCCTCATGCAAAGAAGCAGGGGTTTCCAGCCTTTATTCGGTAGAGTTCACTCCACCCCTACAGTTGCCAACTAAAATTATCCTGCTTACAGAACTACAGCCACCATTTACTTTGGAAGAATCCATAAGTTTGCAAAATTGTTTCATGTCACCTCTAACATCAGCTGGGTGAATTCTTCATTACTAAGAAAGGAGGGCTTCCACTCCTGCCGAGCTTCACAGATCTCTGCCTGTGATGAGAATTCTGAACAAATAAAATATTGTATTACCTATATGTAAAGCAACATTCAAAGCATATTAGCCCCCCACCCAAAAAAAACCACCACAACTCTCTGTAGACTCACCTTAGCATCTTAAATGGAAGATTTTACATTGGCAAGCAGAACCTGACTTCTATAAGAATTTTGCACAGATGATTCTAACACTGCAATGGATTGGGCAAAAGAAAGGCAAAATCCATCCTCTCCTTCAAAGCAAAGCACTGGTTGCAAAATTCTGTCACAACCAGTATTAGGTTAATGGATATGTGAAGCTTTTAATGCTTCATACTGTTGGACCCATATGCTGTTCTTCCTCCATTACCTTCACTCAGTATCTGCTTACTGACTTTTTATTTTGCCTTTCATCCAAAAAGCTCAAGATGGCTAGATAAAAATTTAATAGAGAAAAGTCATACAGACAAATTATTGACCACTTCAATGAGTCCCACACCTGAAACTCGCTAAAATGCAATATCTCTTCAGCTTATCACACTCACCAGGGTACTGGTATTTTAAATTTCCTATGATTCATAATATGCCTGCCATTTCTTCTGTTGCATAATAAGGAAACGGGTGCTAGGTTTTAATCCTTGAGGAATTTAAGGAAGCCCCTGATTTATTTTATTACCGTTGTGTTTCTGGAGAAAGCTGATGACTTTTTCAAGCACAGTTGTTTTGTCCATTTTACGGGTACTTCCTGGGAGCATCGAGCTGAGTTCCTTGATGAGAACATTGAACTGGTCGCGCCTCTTTTTTTCAGACTTGTTGCGTGAAGCCCTAGGAAAAGGAGGAAAGTGGACACAGATACACCAAATGGAGTCATCAATAATTCTCTTTCTTATGGTATATTACTAACAAAAGTAGGGCTTGCTTTACATAAAAATCCAAAGACTGAAATTTGGAATCGGACCAAAATTTCAAAATGTCATTCTTTTCCCCCTCACCCACTCTAATTTCTTCACTCAGGAATTATGAAAGAAAACATCACACAGGGAAAAGAGATCTAAGCTAGGAAATAACAGCACAGGATTCAATGCTTAATTAGTTTAATATTATTTCCATAGCGACTTGGCCACCATGTTGTTATCCTTTTGTTTATTTTCTAGTAAAGCAGGTCTCTGGCTGCAATTCAGAGGTGTGCATGCACACACATACTAATATTTGAAAAGTTTCTCAGCAGCTGTCCTCCCAAACCTTACTCTTTCAAAAAAAAACTCATGCGAGTTTAAAAAACATCCCACTGTTCCCAATCCATTATTTCATCTGAGAAAAATATCCTGGGTTGTTGTTTTTTTTGGGGGGGGAGATTTGTTAGATGCTTAAGGGAAAACAGTTCCTTGTTCAAACTTCCTTTCAACAGCGCTTATGCCTCACCTCTAATACTGGTCCCCCCCCCGTTAGGTAAGATCTGTAAAAGCAGCTGCAGAAAGGTAAATTAAAAAATCAAAATCATGTGTGCGAGCTTCTTGGTCTTTCTCTATAAGTGCCTTCTTATAGAAAAATCATGAACCTTGTATTATAAGTACAATTTCTACTATTGTGCCTTCTTATAGAAAAATCATGAACCTGGTATTATACGTACAATTTCTACTATTTTGCATACACACACACGGGTAGGTGAGAGTGTTTCCACATGAAGATTTAAAAAACAAACAAACTGGTAACTGCGTGCTTCTTAGCTTATCTATGAGTCAGAGTTCAAATCTGTTGGTATTCCCTCCAAGTTCTCCAAACTAGCTGAATGGGGAAAAACACGACAAATGGAAGCCCTACGTAGGGTAAGTGCAAGGTGATGCACACTGAACAAAAAAAATCCCAGTTATAGATATATACTGACACAATCTGAATTGGCAAAGACTGGGAATGAAAGAGATGTGGGAATTGTAGTATCTGGGAAATCAGGATAAAGGGATTGGAGTAACTTTCCAAAATGGAAAGGCCTGTTCAGTTTAGAGTAAATATGACTATGGGAGGACATGATGCAGTCTTATCAAATTATGCACGGGGTACAGAAAGTAGATAGAGAGCTTTTTTCTTCCTCTCTCTCTTTCTCCAGGGGGACTAATGTTGGTCTTCAGGAGATCAGTTGTAATAGTGGGGGGATCTCCAGATGCCACCTGGAGGTTGGCACCCCTAGTGAAAGCAGATGCCTGTGCTTTACCTATGTTAAATACATAATCACCATGCATAATCACCTTGTACCTATGTTAAATACATAATCACCATGCAGAAAGCATGTAAGATATTGGGGGGGGGGAGCTTTTTTTCTTCATGACATTATTCGTTTCTTGATCTAGAAACAGGGCTTATATTTTCACCTGTGGCCCTGACAGGTTTATGATATGTTGAAGACACCAATAAATGTGCATCAGTTTCACAAACTGAATATTTTTATGATGTCAGTTTCACTTTCATGTCAGTTAAAGCCAAATAAAATTTGCCGTCACTGGTAAACACCGGGCCTCGGTATGCAGGGACACACATAAATGAGATAATGAACATGTGAAAATCAACTTCACTCCATGGTGATTTCACCAGCCAGTGCGGGCAAAAGTGTACGTGCTACACATATGGGTACACTACACGCAATGGGGATAGCTGCAGATCAACATTTAATGAAGTCCCTGAATCCAAGAACTTCCAACATATGCTTCTTGTATTTAGTTGCATCATTCATGTCCAAAACTCCTCACAAACCGTAAAGAAATGCACATATTTAATTCTGTATTTGCAAAATGTGCTTCATTATCTATTGTATTGCTGGTGCCAAAATATTAACCATTTACACCAGCAGCAGTATGCAGGTAAGTAGATGAGGGGTAAATCGCTATCCTTTTTTAAAAATAAAAGACAGTGGACTTCCGCATCTTGATGAAACAAGTGTTAGAAAAGAGAGCACGGAGCTTGGCAACAGAGTAACATGACCTATATTGGTAACGAAAAGCTGCAGGGAATGAAGAAACAGGAAAAGAGATAAGACTGCATCAAATAGCAATGCTCTGACTAGAAATTCTTAGAAGAAAAACGAGGAAACCAAACCAGATGCAATCTAAAGCTCTGTATAAGCCAATTAATCTGCTGGCTTCACAAAACTGATAAAATACCCAGGAAGGTGGGGGGGACACCAACAGCAAACAGCTGCTATGAAACTCCAGATGTCAATCAGGTCTGACAGTTATTACAGTCTTTTATTGCACCTGACACTTTTCTACTTTCTACCCCAATGTGAAATGATAGCTATCTCTTTTGTGTGCCTTCCCCAGATTTATTGTATGAGTACATAATGCTTGGGTGTTTGTGCCAGGCCTAAAATGAAATATGTAATGTTTCCCTGATATAAAGAGAGTTTGTGTTGTTGTCCCCACAGAATACAAGCATCCTTTACATAATTACATTACTCTTTTGACACTAAGTGGGGCATAAGGATAGTACACTTTGTATTTCCAAGAGTATACTCTGGTTCCATAACTCTTGCCTTGTTTCCCCTCAGAGATATAACATCAATAGTACAATGCTTTGAAAGTTTTGGGGGTTGAGCAGCCTCCCTTCTTCATCTACACCACCATTCCAAGACTTACAACAGTGTTTCTGTCCCGTTAGAAGATTAGTCTTCCTGAACCTGAAATTCAATCAGGACTAAAGCTGCTACTTATCATGAGTGGTGAATTGGTGGTGAAGTCCACCAGAGAGCTTGCTCTTATCAGGTACGACAGTGTTAACATATCAGAAACTCTGTTTGCAGTTGAAACTCCTTAAATTGTAGGAAGTAAGGAACAGATACTTCTCTAACCAACCTTCCTTGCAAAATGCTATGATGTAGGTAAAGTACAGGGGATTAGCCACACTAAATCAAAACAGAAGGGGGGAAAACCAACCTAAAGAAACAACAAAGTTGGGTACCCAAAGGTTGGGTGAGAGAAAATTATGAGAAATAAATTAAAATATATGTATTTATTACAAAGTGCACTAAAACTCTACTTGAAAAACAAAGGTACATTCTACCCTTGAAGTAGCGAATGTTTGAATGTAGAAGTCCTGAATCTACATAACATGACACAATTCAGTATCTCTAAGTTAAAAGCCTTGAACTAATAAAACAGGACCAACAATTCAGTATTTCTAGGTTGTAGTTTAAGGTTATTAACCCAGAAATTTTGAATTGTTGCTCCCGTTTTACTGGTTCAAGGCTCTTAACCTAGAAGAAGAGGTAGAAGAAGAAGAGGAAGAAGAAAATGGGCTTATACCCTGTCCTTCACTACCTGAAAGAGTCTCAGAGCAGCTTACAATCTCCTTTCCCTTCCCCTCCCCACGACAGACACCCTGTGAGGTAGGTGGGGCTGAGAGAGCTCTGAGAGAACTGCTCGTGAGAGAACAGCTCTGAAAGACCCAAGGTCACACCAGCAGCTGCATGTGCAGGAGTGGAGAATTAAACCCGGTTCTCCCAGATTAGAGTCCGTACTCCTAACACCTACAACAAAGTGATATTGAACTGTATCAAGTTATACATATTCAGGACTTCTAAGTTCAAATATTCACTGCTTCAAGGGTGGAATGTGCCTGTGCTTGTCAAGTAGAGTTTTAGTGCACTTTGGATTAGCCACACTAGTCATATTCATCCAACAGCAGCAAATATCAATTTGACCAACAGGAAAATGCAATTTCCCCATGAGTTGGGCATTCGCTATAAGCAAGATGTCTGCATCTACCCAGAACCAGGTGTCCAAAGCCCAGAATAGGATTAGAATGACCTCAGGATCTGATGATTACCTCAGGGAGGCAATGTTTACCTCTTCTTGATGGGAATCACACTTTCTTAAGGAGAAAATATGCAGCCTAGTATTGTTTTTTGCTGCTAGATTCCCAAGAGGCCTCTGTGATCCCAAGTGCCATTTATTGTTACACCTCTGAAGGAAAGGGCATTTGACACCAACCTGCACTGGCTTCCTGTGAGTTTCTAGCAGATCCATAGGTATGAAGCTCATTCATTTTCTACCTATCCAGAGTGTTCAGCTGAGGGGAATGTGGGATAAAAATCTCTTCCACTGTGGTACCTCTCTTCTAGAACCAACTTCCAAATGAGAAACGTGAAATCTTTCCTTTCTACTCAAGCATGGACTGTACATTGGTTTTTAGTTTTAATTGTATGACGTTTCATTGCGGTTTTTATCTACATTTTATTACGTATCGCTTTAGACAGTGTTTTGGGAAAGCAGACGGTCCATTTGAATAGAAGTAAATGATTGATTGTCCCAGACTTCTGGGCTACATGTATTAGATAAGCTTTGCCCGGGCTACAAAGTGCCCTAAGCATCTTCCATGTATTTAATTTTTCTCATAACAGAAACTGATCTAGTACCCATTGTATCTTTATGATTTCTCCGTCGCTTTGTTGAAAAAGAAATTTCAAGTACTCCAGGAATATGGGCGTCATGGGAACAAAGGTGTTGTGCTTATGTATGTGTGCGTCACACTGACTTTATTCACAGAAATTAATTCTGATGAGCCTTTATTTTCGAAGAATGGCAAACAAGTGCTTTGAATTTCACTAGTCTTTCAAGTTGTTATTATTTTATAGCTTTCTGTCTTCTCTCTTATTGATTTGTTAAATGAGCGAAGAATCTTCAGCAAGCAAGCAATTAGGTATCCCACAAAGTTGACAGTTTTACACGAGAAGAGGAAAAAAAGAATGGAGGAGCGCTTACCTCTTCGCCCTGTCTTTTTCATCCTCATCCATTAGATTGTCTAAGCAGCTTTTTCTGTTGAAAGAATTTAAGATAAATATAAAACATTGTTTTACTAGCTTTTTGTAATGACTAGATTTCAGACAGAATTACTGTTGCTTTACTTAACTCATTATGACACCTAACTGTCTTTTGTCACTCTATGAATAATGGCTTGGTTCTGTTTATTTGCTTATGTTGGGTCCCTGCCACACGGGAAAAAAAAGTCGGGCAAAAGTGCGGCTTTTAAAAGCTGCACCAAAATAGGCACGCGGCGGCGGGATCATACAGATCTCGTGAGCTGCTGCGCAATTGCTCCCCGGCATGATCAGATGCCGGGGAGACAACAACGGGAGGCTGCCGAACTGCGCATGTCTGAGCATGCGCAGTTTGGCAGGAGCTGGGGATGCGCCGGCAGAAGGACGCGCCGGCGATCCCACGGCCGCACTTGCCGCAGCCGTTCCGGTAAGACCACCTCCGGAGGTGGGTTTTTGTTGATGTGGTTTTTCAGCCGAAAGGGCCGGATCGGGGACGGGCGCGCAACGTTTCCCAGATGTTGCAGTGGGATCGTGCCCGTTTGCTGCACCCCCGATCCGTCCCTCTCCCGTCCCAAACCCTTTCGTGTGACCGGGGCCTTGGCCAGACAACAGGCACATTTAGGCTGCAATTCTGATCCCTTTGTGTGTTGGAAACAACTCCCCCCCCCTCCTAAATTGGGTCTGGCTTCCCTTGACCTGAGTCTCATTTCCGACACTCAGATGTCAGCTTCTGGGGGATCTAATTTCCAAAGTGCTGTAGGGGTCAAATTCAGATTGGGACCATGGCAGAGGGATAGAAGGGGCCTTACCATTCTTCCCCCCAGCCACAGAGAAGAGAGATCATGAGGATTATACTAGGCCTGGGAGAGAGCTGGGCTCCAGTGGCACGGCCAGTAATTCAGGGGCATACAGCTGTTCATTATCCTCACTAGGGGTTTCCTACACCTCATCTAACACTTTTGGCCACAGTCTCAAAAGGTGTAAGTGTATTTACTCACATTCCTCCTTTGCTCCCCTCTTCCATTCCTTTCTCTCACTCTGTTGTCTTCCCACATGTACTAGACACTGCTAGGGGAACGATTATATAGTAATATAATATAATATATATAATATATTATATAGTATACATACAGTAATAGCTTCAGCTTGGCGGAATGTACTTCCAAGCAAGATCCATGCCCTGCGGGACTTGGCTGATTTCCGCAGGGCCTGTAAAATGGAGATGTACCGCCAAGCATACAGGTGAGGCCAAGAGAATTCCTATTCATATAGTTCTTCCTGCCCCTTCTCCCCTTTTTTCTCTCCCCTCGGACAATGATAGTATTATTATATGCCATCTGATTAAATGTGAATATTTGAACTTGAATCTGTCAAATTTATATGCTATAACTGTATTCTAAACTGCATTTAAACTGTTTATCATATGTTGTGATCCACTCTGAGCCCCACGATAGTGGGGGGATAGCGGAATAGAAATAAGAAGAATAAATAGATAAATAGATTTAAAAAGCTTCTTCATCTGACACCCATTGAGAATGGGGGCTGTTGGCTAAAAGAGCTGATGATTGCTGAATTTTTCTCTTTCTGCAAAAACGAAGTAGACCTAGTTAAACATTATTAAAGTAGTGTATTCACCATTTGTGAAAATCAAGTAAGATACTCAACAGACTACCTTCACTCCCCAACATCATGTGAGGGAAACAGCCCCTGCAAGATGTCAGGGGAGGGTACAGCTATTTTGCAAGGCAAGCTGCACTCACAGCATATCTCAGATTGGCTCAGATGATACCCAGCCAGTTCTGCCACACTCTGTGGTACCTAGGGGATTCTGGGTTCACAGCTACCCTCGCCATAAGCCACACCACTGCAGAAAGACCCAGCTTATCACTCACCATAAGCAGGAGTTTCAGCACCATGTGAGGCAGAGTTGAGCAGGCCTTCCTTCTCCCCGTAGTGACTAGTAAGTGTAGAAATGGGCTTTCCACCCACAGTCATGAGTCTACAAACTTGACTCCCACAAGTGCAAGGAATGGATGTCAGATGGCTATCAGAATTCTTCTGGTTAACTGAAGGAAGATTTGTATTGCTATCTATGACAAATGCCAGTTACCAGAGTTGTCCAGATAACAAAATGCTGGATAGCACAGCTTTTACTATGTTACACGATAACCTGCCTATTAACCTGTTTTACAAAGGAAGATATTCCTTCATTTTAGTAGAACTTATATCTGACTATATTTCCACTCAAATTACAATCAATTTCCATATTTTTCAACTGAGGTGGTACAAAAGCACCTTAGAAACTGCAAAAATCAATTTGGGTATTTGCTGAATAGCCACATTGTAAAGACAATTAATTCTGAGAAGAAGCAGAAGTTCAGGGGTAACTGGCATAAGGGCTAATTTCTTTGTTTTATTAAGGATTTGGCTTTTTGGTGTGAAAAGAATAATTTATTGTCAATTTCCAATAAACACAATTTTCTGGATTCACCTTTGTAAGGAGCAACCAGACCTCCAGAATATTTTTAATGTAATCAGAGCTCTAATGTTTAACATTTCTACCAACATATCTTGTCTGTGTTACAATGCTGAATTCAGAAAAATCCAAAAGCAGTATATTCCCACTCCCAAATCATATACCCAAAACTTAATGAATTTTTAAGATAATGTAGCATTAGGTACAGGGCCATCACTGACTCTTAGGGATGCCAGCCTCCAGGTGGGACCTGGGGATCCCCTGGAATTGCAGCTCATCTCCAGACTACAGAGATCAGTTCCCCTGGAGAAAACAGATGCATTGGAGGATGGACTCTATGGTGTCATACCCCACTGAGGTCCCTGTCTGCCCCAGGCTCCACCCTCAAACCTCCAGAGGTTTCCCAGCCTGGAGCTGACAAGTGGTAACCCTACCCTCCACCCTGCCCCCCGCCAGTGGCCGGGGGGGGGGGACCTGGAAACCCTACTGACTCTCCAACTAAATCCAGATACAAGGGAATCAGCTCTAGGGTTGGGTAAGTAAGGAGTGACCTCTGAGAATTCTCAAGGATATAAATGTATGAGCCAGACAATATAGCCGAAGCAAGAAAGTAAGGACTGGAAAGAGAGAAAAGATAAACAATGAAAGCTGAATTATAATGTATTAAGAGAATAAAAGAATGACTAAGAAGTACTGGGGTGGAGGTATTTGTGAATTTACTGCATTGTGCAGCGGGTTGGACTAGATGACCCTGGAGGTCCCTTCCAACTCTACGATTCTAAATCACAGAGCTGTGTCTTCAAGATGGCTAAAGTTGTACCATGTTATCACAAATTAGGGTGCATAACAAAGAGAGAGAAGCAACATTTGTCAGTCTCTTATGACTGTAAAACCTAAATAACAGGTATTAATTAGTATTCCTACATTAGACTCCACTGTTGTTCAATGGTCTGTTTGTAAGCTGCCCTATGTATCTATTCAGTCAAAAGTAATCTGAGGGTTCTATAACACAGCACTTACAGATCGTGTTGTTGCTACTTCTTAAACACCCCAAACAGTCTTACAGTGCCATGCACGTGTACCCAGAAGTAAGTCCTACCATATTCAATGGGTCTTGCTCCCATTATGTTTTCTTAGGATTACAACCCCAGTCATTACATTTTCAGCACTGGGTTGCTCTTGGATCCATGGCTATACACGGCCAAACATACTGCTTACCAGTTCTCTCTCATAAGAAAGCTGCAACCACATTTGTCTGATTTAGACAGACCGCCATCCTAAAAAAACTTTCCTGAGAGTAAGTCCCACTGAGTAGACCAGCTTAGGATGGCTCCCAAAGTCTAGAAGTCATGCCTTACTGCAATATGCTTTTTGTGGTGCTGTATTTGAGAAATGTTTGGATGCTTCAACTAGTGCAGAATGCAGCAGTTCACCTTCTTACAGGTCACTCAGTGATAAATAGGTCAATAAGAACAGGTATCCTATTGCTCAAGACTCTTCACTCTCCCACCCCCATCCCCAGACTTGTTTACTCAATTCAAGGTGCAAGCTTCTTTACCTACAAAGATCCAGCAGTGCAATCCTAAGCAGAGTTACACCCTTCTAAGGCTCAGACTAGACGTTGCAACTTTTAATAGGTCATGTTCCCCCACAGTCAAACAGGCACTGTGGGGAACTGCCCATTTAAAATGGCGCAGAGGGCTGATTCTACACGAGCTGCTCCAGAATGGGACAAGTTAATACCCACCCTGGCTCAGGAAAGCAGTGCAGGGCTGAGGCAGGATCCCCTCCCCCCTCCCTGACATAGGCTGATTCTGCACTGGCTTTTCCCTCCGTTGTTTTAGCAAACCCACGTTGGAACAGAAATTCCCCTCTTCATTGCATGCTGCTTTCACTTCCTTTGATCGTAAGATTTTATGGTTGCCTCCACACTCCATGCTGCTTTTGCTTCCTTTGATCATTGGATTGTATGGTACCTTCTGCATAGATTTAGGGCCATTTTATGGCCATTCACAGGTGACTTTGCGGGCGGTACAGCATTGCCCAAGGTATCTCAATGCGGTTTTGAGCTGCACTTTTTCCTCCCAGTTGAGAAAATGTAGAGTGAATGCTAGATGCAGAATTGCCCATAGTTCTGAGCAGAACTGGCTCCTGTGCTCTTTTAAAGGCAATTCTCCACAGTTTATGTGTGACTGCAGGGAATATAAACTGGGTCTGGGGGACTGGGACTGAGCTCATTAGACATCAAAACAGGCTTAGCCCACTGATGACAATGGACTTAGAGGGGTGTTACTCTGTTTATGATTTCACTGTGAATGACCTGAGTGTTTGCATGCCATGGAGAACACTTTCTCCATGATGTTCTGCTGTGATCTTTGAGGTCATCCTAGAGCAGTGATGGGGAACCTATGGCATGGGTGCCAGAGGTGGCACTCAGAGCCCTCTCTGTGGGCACGCGTGCCATCGCCCCAGCCAGGCCAAGACCATCATTAAAGTGTCAAATTCTCTGCCAAATAATTTTAAGTAAATGAAAGCATTTGGGATTGCTTTCCTTACTTTGTTTGGATCCTCTTAAGTTAATGTAGAAATAAAGTTTCTAAAGTAAAACCTCAGTATTCAGGCTAAATTGCCGTGTTGGCACTTTGTGATAAATAAGTGGGTTTTGGGTCGCGGTTTGGGCACTCGGTCTCTAAAAGGTTCACCATCACTGTCCTAGAGTATCCCCTTATTATTCTGTCATCCATGCCACTAATGCCTGAAAAGAAATATCACACCTATCCCTCTACTTTGTTCTCTTGGTTCACACAGAGGCTTGAACCTGTGCATTTTCCCAGAAGCAATGGAAAATAGTTTTATTTGAACTACGTTTAGAAGACGGGGCTAAACAAATACAGAGTAGTTTTGACTCAGGTTCTGTATTTTAGAATATGAATGGGTTAATGCTTATTTTAGTTCATAATTTTATTGAAGTTTGGTTTTAGCGGGTTAGGGATAGTGAGCTGGAATTGGAACAAATAAATGAATGCCTCTGCCCCTCTGCAGTATCAGCACCACTGAAGCATTTCCCACTCTTCGGGCTGTGTCCTCCATTGTTATAATTACTACTGTCGGTTGTTTAACTGCTATTGTATTATTTTTCAATAGTGAATCAAGCGATGAAGCCAACCCTGATGTTGTACGCACAACAAGAACAGTTTTAGATCAGTTGGCTTCTTTTGTTTGCTTGCACTTAATAGCTTTGGGACTAGCTCCGGGATTAAAGTTGTAGTGCAAATATGTATGAACAGACACTTCTTATGAATATTTGCCGCTAATCTGCCCTTTGCAAAAATAGGCCGTCTCTGCTACCCGAGTTCAAACTGATGTCCTGGTCACACTTCACGAACAAACAATTTAAACAAACATTCATCAGCAAAGACTCTGCCATCTGCACAAGTCAGAACACTCTTTTGGTGTGCCTGTTCCCTCCCAGCAATGCTAAACAGGATTAGCCTTCTGAACGCAAAAGCAAGAAAAGTAGGTCACTTCAGCAACACTGTTCCATGTGATGAACTGACGGTATGTTTGTAATGGTCTCTTCAAAGCCATCTCTCTTTCTCGGCTGACTGCAGCAAGTAAGCAATGGAACACCTACGTAACCTGTCAAAGGAGGCATTTCTAAGGGCTGCTATGTGTTCCACGTGTGGTATCAGGGGAGTACCCAGCATCTGACATTTGGCATTACAAAAAACTTAAAACAAGTTTGCTGAAAAGCATAACAACTGGGAAAAAATGGGCATAATCCCTCTTCAGATATTTGTCTTCCCCCATGACATGTACATATTTAGCTGAATGGCTGCAATGAGCATCTCCCCCATGCATGTAGATACCTCCATGTGATCAGGACCCTGTTTTTTGCAGCATTCCCGCTCAGCTATACAAAATACCCTGCACATGCACAGAGGCTTTCTGCAGT
This sequence comes from Gekko japonicus, assembly GCF_001447785.1. Taxonomy (NCBI): domain Eukaryota; kingdom Metazoa; phylum Chordata; class Lepidosauria; order Squamata; family Gekkonidae; genus Gekko; species Gekko japonicus. The sequence continues at coordinate 538,211 of NW_015160874.1, forward strand.
AATGTGCTGAACGTATACATCTCTGGGAGTAGGACTAGCTTCTATCTCCCTTGCTTGACTTATTCATTTCATTAAGATGTCAAAAAACATCTGAAGATAATTCAGACTTGGTGAAGTCTCTGAAACTAAACAAGGGCTTTCATTGTTCAGGAGACACAGCAATAGTGCGTCCATCTCCCCCTCATATTTTTCTGTGCATCCTATGGAATCTGACACAAATACATTCCTAACCATATTCCTTTAATTTAAAGAGGAGAGAGTAAACCCATATAATGTCTTGAGATGGGATCCATCATCTTCTATAATAGTAGCCGTGGCGTAGTGTGGGGAAGGCCACAGGGGCGGTCACCCTGGGTGCAAAATTTCAAAAAATATAGAGAAAGTAGTAATAGTAAATAAAAAATAGTGCACCCTGCCCCTCACACAGAAAATTTCCCAATGTTCGAACATTCTACAGAGTTTTTCAACATGATGGGGCAAATAAACGTTGCCACGTTTTACAGTATTTTTCTTGCTAATTGCAGCCATACTCTCCTCATGTAATCCTTACATACATAATGCCTATTAAAAGCATGATTTCCCGTTTGAAGATACCGGTACTGAAATGTTCCATAACTTGCATAAAAATTATAATTAAAATTCGTAATTCCACACTGAGTTGCAACGGGCGCCTTAAAATATAATACATGTGCTTGGGGAATAAGGGGAATACTGGACTGGTGGAAGGGACTCAGGGAGTGGCAACAGTCCACAGGTTAGGTGGCGCAAAACCTGCCTTGCCCCAGGCGCTGGCAACCCACGCTACGCCACTGGATAGTGGCACTTTTTGTATGGGGTTAAATAAACACCAAGTTCAAGAAAATAAGACTGTTTAGCATTTAATCTCCATTTTTGTTTTCCCAGAGTGAAAACATCACCCACCATTGTTCATTTAAATTTAGACTGGGCCCCCTGAAGTGGTCGTTCACTGATGACTAACCCAGGCTGGAAATCTAAGCAAGAGCATCTGGGTTGTTAAAATACTTTGCACTACTGAACTGAAATATAAAAACACTCTGATTCAATCCACAGTATATAGCCGGACCCCCACCCTACCAAGTTTACAGCTGTGCACCACCAATCATGGGCCGGCCACACCCACCCACCTTGCTTTGTTTGTTTGCTTGCTGCGGGGAGGAAAGCCAGCCCAGACCGGCAACCAGATCCAGCAGAGATCAATGTGGTTTTTCAAAACCAAACTGAAAACCAAGACAGCATTTCTGTCTTTACACTCATTCCCACACTCTACCTCCAAACCTCACCCAAACCTCAAAGCCATCTTATCTTATTAATGGCAGGCAAGTCAATTGGTATGGAGGCTGACAACCTTGCCCTGACCTGGATGGGCCAGACTTGCCAAATCTTATCCGACCTGGGAAGCTAAGCAGGCTCGGCCCTGGTTCATGCTTAGATGAGAGACCACTAAGGAAGTCCAGGATCACTACACAGAGGAAGGCAATGGCAAAACCACCTCTGAATGTCTCTTGCCTTGAAATCACCTTAAGTCATCTGTGACTTGACAGCACTTTCCACCACACTGGTCCCCCCCCCTTAAGAAACAACACTCTATTTTTTGGAGTCCTAGAACAGCAGAAAGGTTTCTGGTGCACCACAAACACCACAGCCAGTTTGGTGCAGTAGTTAAGTGCGCGGATTGCAATCTGGGAGAATCGGGTCTGATTCCCCACTCCTCCACTCGTAGCTGCTGGATGACCTTGGGCAAGCCATAGTTCTGTCAGAGGTTTTCTTGAAAGAGGAGTTTCTCTCAGAGCTCTCTCAGCCCCACCTACCTCACAGGGTGTCTGTTGTGGGGAGGGGAAGGGAAAGGAGTTTGTAATCCGCTCTGAGACTCTGAGTGAAGGGTGGGGGTATAAATCCAATCTCTTCTTCTTAAGCAATCACCCTCTGCCCATGATTCAGTGAACTCATGATGTAGTGATACAATTTCCGTCTATTAGGATAAAAATACCTATTAGAGTAAAATTCCCTCAGCCTAACCTACCTCACAGGGTTGCTGTGAGGCTAAAATGGAAGACTTGAGAATGATGAAGTTGCTTTGGATCCCTATTGGGGAGAAAAGCAGAATATAAATTAATTAAATAAATAAAATAATAAAAAAATAAAATTAAGAAGGCCAAGTTGGAAGCGGCCTCACTGTTTTTAGTCCAAATGATACCTTTCTTTTACAGGGCTGAGCTCAGAGAAAACAGGTTCTGCAAGATTGCACCAGAGTCTTGGCTATGCACAAGCACTGTCTGATTGATCAGTAAGATATAAATAATATGCCTTGTTTTTCAAAGTTTCCTTTTTATTAATAGCGATATGAATGAACTGTAAATATGAATGAACAGTACATGCAGAGGTTTACAAAATAATACTGAAAAATGGAGGGAGGGGCAAAACTAAAAGCTGAAAAAGCATTACGTTTGCTGGTGTGTATGTCGGCAAAGGAAGCCAGGATCACACCATGGCTAAGGGACCTACTGCGGGTTCTTTTTTAATATTACATTTATATTAATCCTGTTTTAAACCCACTAAATGACCCATGCACTTTGTAAAACCCCATTTAAAATGGTTGCGATAAATTTGAAGCAAATATCATGAATAAAGACGGGAAATGATGCTCAGAATCCTCTAAAATTCTATGAGTAAGAATACAAAAGGCTATAATTAAGAGCTTTGTTTCAATTAATTCTAAAATATAAACTGTGCATAAGAGGTTAACAGTGGATCTTGTGCTTATATTCACGCCTGTTGCTAGGTTAATAAAATTATAATGTGGCACATACAAAGGGCACCCTTCTTAAAATAACTGCTTGAAGCTGAGTGCCAACGACATAAGATGAAGAACTCCTACAACTGCCCTGTAGGTTTTCATACACTTTCTCTGAATCATCAGTGATGACGACATGTAGCCATCAGATATTAGGCTAGATGGGTACCAGTCTTGCAGTTGGTACATTTGAGATAAGCAGTACAGTATGAATTCTAAAACTATGTTGCAACAGAAACTAATATTAATCTTAGGTTATGAACGGGGGAAGAACAAAGAGATAAGTCATTGACACTAGTGACAGCACACAGAGACAGTGGCATACTCTTATCTGATGAAGGTACAGAGCTATGCTTGCTTCCAGTGACCCAGATTGAGTTTGGCTCTGTTGATTCCCAGACTGGCACAAAACTAATGTACCCTTGCATTTGATGGACAGCGCCCTGACCCTGGTTGATCTGAGACACAAGTAATCTCCTCTCAAACATACTAGTCTGATTCAATTTCTTTTTTCTCAAGCAAATATCAGATTTATCAGGTAACATTGGGACCCTTCTACTTGCTGAAGCTTGGCACAATGTTGACAAAGCGGCAGTTGTACTGCATGGGCCTCTTAGCATGACCGGTTTTCTTTTTCTTCTTCTCTTGCTTTGCAACCTTAGGGGTCCAGACTCTCACTTTGCCAGCACAAGTTAAGGAGTCGTGGACGTTGTCTCCCAGCATGCGAGCAGCAGCTTCCATGGTTGTGACACCACTGATATCGCACTGGCCAATAATCTTCCAAGGGAGTCCCACCCAAGAGAACCACCTGATCTTCAGGTGTGATGCCTTCCAAGGACTCAATGTGAGCCTTTAGGTGAGCAACCGTTTCTTGCCCAGACACCTCAAGGGTGTGCAGATTCTATGCATGAATGAAGAGCTGCATGGTTCCAGCAGTCACACATAGAGTTGTAAAATTTCCGGAAATTTTGAAAAATGCTACATTAACATTTCTTTTGTCTTTTCTAGATTGAAAGTCATTCTGTTACTTTAGGAACATAAAATATGACTATGGACATTTTTACTTGGCATGAAATTATCACAACTAGCATATTAAAAATATAGTGTATCCAAACAATTATTACAAGCAGAATACCCACCCACATGCAAAAACAAAACGGAAACTTTTTTATTTTCTTCTGACAATTGCACCTCCTAAAGGAAGAAATGCATCTTGTTCTTGCATTGGAGAGTTCAGTTTGTAACCTAGGACTTGCTTGTCCTCAGTGCACAGAAATTAGATCAATCTGATACTATATATATATATATATATTTTAGAAATGATTTGGAAAATATTTGACCACCTTGTCTTAAAATATTTTATTCATCATGTTAAAATAAAACGTTCCATAATCAATTTTTTTCTTTTCTTTTCTTTTTTCAATTTTTTGGAAAATTGGTTTGGGAAAAACTGGTTTTTTTCCTAATTTTTCCAGTTTTTTTCCGGGCCTTCACATCTCTAGTCACACACTGTCCCAAGATGGAGGCCGGAGAGAAAAGGAACTGATTTCAATTTCTTGACGAATTTTGGTAGTATTTTCATGGATCCTAGAACCATTTGAAGTACATGGGAGGACATACAGAAGCCGCTGTTTCTCTAGAAGCAGAACATTCCAATATTTGTTGACCAGTTTACTTGATGATCTCACTTAATGCCTGCCCAACAAAAGGCTTGGGGTGAAATCCAAAGGTCATTTTCAGTCACTTCAACAAGCAGAAGGGAAAGACAATTGATGCCTGTCCCCCCCCCACCTTGGTGCAGCCTGTCATGTTTCCCAAAAGTTGCTCCTATAGGGTGACTCAGAAGGACAGCATGTGGGGGCAAAGGTGGGGTCTGCAGTGAGAGGGGGCAGTCAGCAAAAATGACACACAGATCTGTCCACTGGCTGAAATCGGCCTTTGACGTCAACTGTTAATTACAGCAAAGAGTTTATCGCAGATAGGATAGAAAATTTGAAAAGAGAAAGCGAGAAATAAAATAATCAAACACCAAAATAAAATTACAACATAATATTTGTAAGAAATTTCAGAAAAGTAAGGGATATGTTCAGGTGGCAACAAGATCACACTATATGAAGGAGGAGGAGGAGGAGGAGGAGGAGAAGGAGGAGGAGAAAATTGGATTTATACCCTGCCCTTCACTACCCAAAGGATTCTCAGAGCACCTTACAATTCCTTTCTCTTCCCCTCCCCACAACAGACACCCTGTGAGCAATGCTCCCTCTAAGCTGTGGAGTCTTGTGAGCAAAAATTCTACTTTGTGAGCTACTGGCATTAAAGTGGTGAGTGAGCAATTTGGCTGCTGCATAAATTAGTTTGCTCTGGAGCCATCCTTCCTGAGCTAAGACAAAAATGTGTGAGCCAGAGGCTAGAAAACTGTGAGCTAGCTCACACTAACTCAGCTTAGAGGGAACACTGCCTGTGAGGTAGGTGAAACCCGGTTAGCTGTCCCGAGAACTACCCTTGAGAGAACAGCTCTGAAAGAACTTGTGACTGATCCAAGGTCACACTAGCACCTGCATGTGTAGGGGAGGGGAATCAAACCCGGTTCTCCCAGATTCGAGTCCGCGCTCCTAACCACTACACCAAAGTGGCTCAAACAAGTTTGAATTGGGTGGCACAAAGATCCAGTAAAAAGTTCCTATGATTTTTAAATCTTGCTATCAATGTGTTAGAGGCAGGCAATGGCAAACCACCTCTGTTTGTCTCTTGCCTTGAAAACCCTATGGGACCACCATAGTTTGGCTGTGACTTGACATCACTTTACACACACACAGCAACATATTATAATGCAAATGGAATAAAAAGGTAAGAACATTTGACTACAAAGGTTCCTTCTGGGCAAAAGGAATGTGTAGGATTAATATCTGATCCTCCACCTCTCCCATCAATGCTATAACATTTTATCCTATATTCACAGCCACGTTCAGAACTACTTGTTCTTTCAATGACATACATAGATGCTTAGCTAGAGGCTTGTGAATGGATTTAATACGGACCTAGCTAAAGTAGAAAATCCATGGCAATAATTTCTAAAACTGCACATTTTTTACTTTTTTGTAGCAAAGTGAAAACAGGCTGGATCTGAATCACGTGATTTTATATGCAAGGGCAGACAGGCAATGATCAAAGGTGGTACAGAACACAAATGCAGGCATCTCAGTGAAGGCAAACTAAAGTAATAATGCATGCAGTAATTATTCCATGACTATTAAATTCTAAAGTAAAATTTAAAAATAAGAACTTTTACCCAGGGCAGTGTTAAGTGCCCTTACTTTAGTCAACTGAGCTTCCTAATATGCATATTTTTATGCTGATACAATTATTCGGTGTCTGAATGATTAATGACTATAGATCCAGCATGGACAGCAGATGGATGATGCATACCCCAGGATAGGGTGTATCTTTTCAAGTAAGACTGATGTAGTGTAGAAATGACCTCTCGCCATCGCACTTCTAACACAGCTGCAGACATCAGTGCTGATCACTCCAACCTGTACTAGTGCGGGTTTTATGGGTCAACTGCTTAAAGGCTCACGTTCAGTGGATGGCTGGCTAGTGGACCGTCATTATTACAATCGTGGCACCAGGCTCACATTGAAGGACATTATCAGTGGCAATGCAAACTAAGTAACACAGTATGTTCCCCTTGAAGAATATTCCCTTTCTACATCCCCAGTTGGCGCACTGAACATACTGAAGTGCCCCATCCAAACATGGCAACTGCAAAAAGGCATCATGATGTAGTGTAATAAAACGCCAATCAACCATAAACACAGTTCACCTGCTGTGCTTACATGTGCCTCTCTCTCTGTTCCCATCTCCTGCTGCACACAACACTTGAACTCTTTCTGGTCTGACGAACTTCAGTTTGCTTTGATGTCTGATTGTAGGCACTTCAGAAAATTGTAGTTTGCGTTCTCCACCTGCTGGGATTCTCAACCTCAGTTAAATCCCAGTTTAGAAGCCTGATTTGTGTGGAGTAAATAAACTCTAGTTCACGGAGGCACATGTATTTGGGTATCATGCTGCACTGCAGCTGGATCATAGCAGGACCTGTTCGAACGAGCACCATGAATTAGAGGCGAATTGAGGTGGGACAACCAAGGCTACACACAAGCCCAGCAACAACTGTGTTTACACGGAAAAGAAGTTTAATGGCAACACTGTAACATCTGAATCTCAGCCACCACGAGACATCTTTTGGAGAAGGTTGAGTTAAAATCTTCTAAACAAACAAACTGGCACCTGTAACTCTCTTAAGGGACATCATGACATCCAGATTCCTCTCTTCTGTAATTTCCTTACTGCACTGTCTGGGGTAGGAGATGAGCACATTTCCGGAAGTTTATGCTATTGCCATAGGCACTGTACATTTCTGAAACATGCTGAATTCCATCACAGCAGTCATTTCTTCAAGGTGGTTTATGCAAATGTGAGCTTTAGACAGCAGTTCTTTACAGGGTCCTTTTTTCAGAAGGGGGGAAAGGGTGGGGAGGCACATGGGACGATGGAGAACTGTTTGGTTTTTCATAACGGAATTACCCAGTATGGAGCCTGGTATGGAACACTAAGGAGCTGCGGTGGCTCAAGTGGTTTAGATGCTGAACTGCAGGCTGTGGAAGGTCGGTAGTTCAGCAGCTTGAGACCCGAGTGTTCCGCATGGCGGAGTGAGCTCCCGTCTCTAGTTCCAGCTCCTGCCAACCTAGCACTTCGAAAGCAAGAAATTGCAAGTAGATAAATAGGTACCACTTTGGTGGGAAGGTAACAGCGTTCCGTGTGCCTTGGTGTTTAGTCATGCCGGCCACATGACCACGGAAATGTCTTCGGACAGTGCTGGCTTTGAAACGGAGATGAGCACCACAACCCTAGAGTCGGATTCGACTGGCTTTCGAGCAAGGGAACCTTTACCTTTAATTTATGGAACACTAATGTCTATCCTAAACTACCCCTAAATCCATCTTAATATTAATATACTTTGGCATTATGTTCAAGTATGTTTACACTTAGAAAATAACATTGATTTTCTTCAGAAAACCATCATTCAGTCATTTTTCTCCAGCTGCCAGATGGTGTAAATTGAAATGCCAAGGCTACACATGCAATGCCACGCATGTTAGCTGCTCTGCAGTTCTCTTCTGTAAAACGGTTAATATTTTTTCTAAAAAAAAGGGAAAGATGTGCATTCAAATAGGCATCTTAAATGATACTGCAGTGACATATATCATCTTCTGGATGCCATGTGAAGCAATGTAATTTTTCATGCCCCAGTAGGTTTGCATTGGCCCAAAGTAAACGGGAGTGTGTATGTGCAGTGACCTGCTTTAGAGAAATCACATTAACTGCCAAGATCAAGTGGGAAGATGGGACTCCTAAGTACAGCATGTTTATTCCTTTTTTCCTCTGTAAACTGCAGCAGAAAATGGAACTGTAAGAGCAAGTCAGTTGGAATTGCAGTGTCCCCCTAATGCTCCCCCCCCCAGAAAATCTCTATTTTTTATTTTAAGGAAGCATTGGAAGTGAGTCTGTGGTCCTTGCACTAACTCTTCTTTTTGCATGGTTTTGCCACTATGGTTCCCTTGCCCTGCTTGGTGTAGTGATTTAGAATGGCAGACTCTAATCTGGAGAACTGGATTTGATACCCCACTCCTCCATATGAAGCCAGCTGGGTGACCTTGGGTCAGTCACAGTTCTCTCAGAGCTCTCTCAGCTCCACCTACATCACAGGGTGTCTGTTATGGGGAGAGGAAGGGAAGGTGATAGTAAGCTGCTTTGAGACTTGAAGTGTGGGGTATAAAAAGCAACTACTACTCCTCCTCCTCCTGCTATTAGTCCAAGAAGGAAAAAAATATATGGATCTGAGTCGACTGGTTTGTGATTTCTGTCGGGGAAATGGTACAGAAGAATGATTAAACCTTCCTTTGCAAGTGAAACAGTCAAACTGGGGTTCTCTCGGCCGCCTTGTAACATTAAACACCGGGACATCTGACATCGGATTTCCCACATACCCCTGGAGCTGACAAACAACCACGTTTTAGGCATCCATTTAAAAAACCATGTTTTCTGCATCCATTCTGATACCTTATTAAGAGAGGATCAGTGATTGTAGCATATATTTTGGGGAGACATCAAGTCTGCAAAAACCTGTAGGGTTTTCAAGGCAAGAGATGGTTTGCCGTTGCCTGCCTCTGCATAGCAACCCTGGTCTTCCTTGGCGGTCTCCCATCCAAGTACTCACCATGGCCAAACCTGCTTAGCTTCAGAGTTCTGACAAAATCAGTCTAGCCTGGCTTATCCAGGTCAGGGCAGCATATGCACTAAAGGTAAAGGTTTCCCTTGTTGGATGTTAATATCCAGCAGTCAGATCATGATGATCTAAGTGACAGCAGGCAAGCGGCTGATAACAGGTTCTGACCGGTTAAGACCTGATAAGGGATTAGGTCAGTGACAATGACTCAGCACGTAGCTGATTGGACAATTGTTGTATATAAGTGGACAAGTACTGCTCTGTACATTCTCTCTTTTGGATATGGTGTTTGGCGGAGCAGACAGTTTGTCAGTGGATTGTATATATTGTAAATAAATCTGTAAATAGTTTACCACTGGACTTTGTTGGTGTGGTACTATACAGAAGTTACTCTGCAGTGAGTGCTGGTGAGTGCTGGTGTGCTGGAGTGGCTGGAAAAGTCCTGGTGGCTGGTGTTGCTGGAAAGCTTCCTTACATGCACTGCGCGACATCCCTTGCTCGAAAGCCAATTGAATCCGACTCTAGGGGCGGTGCTTATCTCCGTTTCCAAGCCGAAGAGCCAGCACTGTCCGAAGACGTTTCCATGGTCATGTGGCCGGCGTGACTAAACACCAAGGTGCATGGAACACTGTTACCTTCCCACCGAAGCGGTACCTATTTAGCTATTTGCAATTTCTTGCTTTCGAACTGATAGGTTGGCAGGAGCTGGGGCCAGAGACGGGAGCTTACTCTGTCCCGCGGCACTGAGCCACCACAGCCCCCCAGTATATGTACTACAGGGGTATATATTCCAAGCTTTCAGTACCATAATTCTGCAATGGTAGAGAGCAGAAGAATAGCACTAGGAAATACTGCATCTAAAATCAGGAATATGTGTGACCTGCAGCTGTCACTACTCCAAATGCCATACAGATGTTGGCACAGTTATTTGTATTAGTTTACAGTGCAGACACTACAGCTCTCTTGACACATATCTGACATCCTCCCAGCCAGCCGTGTGGCCCAGATTGCACAGGCTGTTGAAGAGACAGATCAACATCAATTCAGTCCGTAAATCCAGGGACATGAAGATAGACTTATTTAAGTCCAGCCCCCCTAAAGATGTAGCGACTTCGCATTCACCCTCTCATAATGATGAGCACAACTGACCTCATGTTCTTCGCAAAGTGTGTTACATTATTCAAAACAGCAAATTACAAATCTGTGTTGCTGAGCTTCTAGACCTGCTGCACCTTCTCCTCTATCAAAAGCAGTGATATGCATTGATAAATTGATGATTATCAGGAACAGATGCAGTTGTAGCAAGTTCATACAAATTTAGAATTCTAGAATTTGTAGTAAATACTCCAACATACTCATCACCATCTTAGCTAAGACTTTTTCAGCCACTGTACAGGGTATAAGACAGGTTGCTGTACTGTACTACACTGGCTGTCAAGCTATTGTTAATTTTTCCTTTATTATTCCATAAATAAAATCCAATGTTGATTCAAACTCTGGCTGGATGCCTGAAAAAATATCTCAGTTCATTTTCGGTGCCGAATATCCTTTGGAGCAAAATACAGCTAATTGTGTGCTTCCAAAAACACAAGAGACTAAAGAAATGATAGTTTCAGCAAAAGGAGGAAGAGGAGGAGTTGGGTTTTCATACACCACTCTTCTCTACCCTAAGGAGTCTCAAAGCAGCTTATGATCACCTTCCCTTCCTCTCCCCCCAACAGTCACCTTGTGAGGTGAGGGGCTGAGAGAGTTCTAAGAGAGCTGTTACTGGCCCAAGGCCATCCTGCAGGCTTCATGTAGAGGAGTGAGTATCATGTGAAGGAGTGGGGGATCAAACCCAGTTCTCCAGATTAGAGTCCACCGCTCTTAACCACCAGAACATACCAGTGTATTTTACAATGTTTTTAAAATCCAGTTTAAAATAAAATCAGAGTTTAATATTAACAGCTCAGTCCTGGGCAGGGGGGAGAGCACAGCTGTTCTGCTGGTGTAGCTCTGAGATATGCTGGCATACCACCTCATCACCACTGTGCTGGTGCCGAATGCCGGAAAGATGCTCCTGTGGCCCACCTAGTATATGGAAGATGACCGGTCCAGCAGGTGAAAACCATGGACTCACATACCCCAACCCTGACCACAAACTCCCACATCCATCCTGAGCTGCAACTGCAGAACCTAGCTGCCCCAGGACTCTGCAGGTTGGCAGGGGTCAGTTGTTCACCATACATCTCCACAGCCCCATTACTGTTTGTCCTTTTCTTTCCCCAGGCAGGACCCTCCTCCTGTGATCTGTCCATATGCTACACAGCAGCTGGCATCCGGAACCATCCATGGCAGTGGCAGGACTGGCACAACCCCCCTGGAGGCCCCCTGCCCAGCCCTCAGGCCAATGGCCCTGCCAGAGGGTCATGCCACCCTGAGGGGGCACTGGACCTGGAAGGCAGAGAAGGCCTGAGACTGGGACAGGCACAGCCGACACCGTCATGGAATCAAAGCCATGCACGAGCTCCTAGGAATAAGAAGCTTTACTTAGAACATACCAAAACCTGAAACAGTAAACTTTATACAGGCACAACCACCTGGGGAACAGTCCTGGGGAGGGGGGAAATAACCCTGACCCTGGTCACATGGATGTCCTCACCACTGAGGGCATGCCTGGTGTTACCATGTGACCATTTGCATTTGACTGACCCTGGTCACATGGATGTCCTCACCCGGGCAGACCCATGATGGCCACCAGTAGGCCTCACAGGTGGCACTCCATGTTAGGCTGGAGTTGCTGCACACCCTCCACCACCATCTCCAGGCATTGCAGGATGGTTACCACCTGGTCCAGCGGGGCCTCAATGTCTTGTTGGACCAGCAGTAGGGACACATCAGCAATGGCTGGACAACTTGCAAAAGGCCAAAAGCTTATAGTGAGTCTACACCATAGGGAAAATCTGAACCAAGGACTTTCTAGGTCACAGATCATTCTCCAGGAGCATTTGCTTATATGTAATGATCCAGATTTGACTGTTGCTTCTTGTCAAGTGTACCAATTGATGGCAAACTCACAACCGCGGACTCATGAAGCTGCTTTATACCAGGTCAGACCACTGCTACATCTAGGTCAGTATTATGTGCTCTGGCTGGTAGTGAGTCTCCAGGGTCTCAGGCAGAAGGTCCTTCAAACCACCTCTTACCTGACCTGACCTTTTAAACTGAACACGCTGGGGACTGAACTTAGGATGCACAGCAGATGATCTACCACTGAGCTACAGCCTCTGTCCCCAAAACACATAGTTGCTCTGCAGAATGCATGAAATGCCCTAAAGATACTGTCAGAATTGCTAGTTCTGCTGAAAAAAATCACTGTCAGTGACAGAAATATCAAGAATAGTTTTCCTTACTAGCAACTGATAATGATGTTAGTGGCAGCAGGATTATTTTTATTGCTAAGAGATAATCTGTTAAGGAAATGGTAGATAGTAATTAACGTTCCTTAAAAATCACATTGGGAATTAATGTGGTGTAACTTTAATAATATACATTTTCCCCAGTAATTAATGCTCATGTTTCTCTCCTTTGGGATGCTTCCCATTATCCTCAGAATTACCATTATTTTAAGAGCTAGTGTTGTGTGTAGTAATTCCCACGTGTGGAGCAACACACATGGTAAATGTTTATATTAAAACATTTTTGAAATTAAAGTATTTGGCAGGCTGTACTGCAAGTATAAGAAACATCTCTGAGACGGATTAGGTAACAACCCACTCTCTGGTCTGAGGACCCTTTCTGCCAAAATCCAGGTGGACTTTGCCAGGAGTTCTAACTACATCAGATTACTGCTAATATTCAGTCAGTATTGCAGTTCTAGGCATCGAATAATCACTGCCTGGATCACTGAGCTGCATGTTAGATAATTTCATCAGGGAACAAAAGTTGAACTATTAAGCGTTTTCTCAGGTGGAAAGTGAACTACATTCTAATTTAAAATGTAACAAAAATACACTGTGACAAAAATATCAAGTTTCATATTTTGTAAATATAACACTGAAATTCCACAAAAGCAATGAGATTACTCCAGGACCGTCTTGTGTAAAAATTAATTTTTGAGCTGGATTTCCCCTCAAAAGTAAGAGCCTATTTCTCTTTTGTTTTTTCCCCAGTGTGTCACAGAACTAGGGTGGCCTACAGTAAGGACCCCTGGTTCTATCAAGGCCTTCTCTAGAGTGAACCCTGCCACACCAGACACCATAACCATGACAGTAAGCATCCCAACAGGCATGCTCAGAAAGGAGCTAGTATGATTTAGTGGTTGGTGTGTTGGATTAGAACCCGGGGGGAGGCTGGGTTTAAATTCCGATTCAGCCACTAAAATCCCTGTGTGATTTGTGCCATTCAACATCTATGTATGCCTGCTACCTCACAGGGCTGTTACAAGGGAAAAATTAGGAAGGGGATAACTATATATACCACTTTCATCTCCTTGTAAGAAGGCTGGGGTAAAAACGGATGGACAGATTTTCTTCCTTTCCCCTCCCAGGACAGAGAACGTTGCAATCCAACGCATAATTATACAGGTAAGCTCCACTGAACTCTATGGAAATTCTTAATAAACATTCATATGATCCCTGGAATTTACTAAACAAAACATTTGCTACAGGCCTCTTAGTTGCATTCAGCATCTAGCAGGAAACTTCGAGGAAGTGGATTTGATTTTGTTAGGTTAATTCTGTAGCTAAATAGCTGATTGACCTATCACAGACTTATTAATAGTTTTGGATATATTCAGGTCTTTAGATGGTACCTGGGATTTTCCAAGATACCGGTAAATGGGTCCCAAAAAATCCAGCATTTGAAGGCTCCCAGTACCCCAGGCCACTTTAAAGAGCTCCTCTCTATGAAAAATAGCAAGAATTAAAATGATCAAAAAAAATATTCACTTCTTATAAGTGGAAGGGGATAGTAGTTTGGCAAAATAAAAGGCATTAAGCTCAGAATCCTACTTAGGTCTATTCATTAGGGCTTACTCGCAGGGAAGTGTCCTTTCTGTACTGTACTGTGTACTGTAAATAATTCAAAAACAAAAGCCTAAAAAGTAATATATGCTGAACTGCAGGCTGTGGAAGGTCAGTAGTTCAGCGGTTCAAGACCCGGGTGCCGCAAGACAGGGTGAGCTCCCGTCTCTAGTTCCAGCTCCTGCCAACCTAGCAGTTCGAAAGCAAGAAATTGCAAGTAGATAAATAGGGACTACTTTGGTGGGAAGGTAACAGCGTTCCGTGCGCCTTGGTGTTTAGTCATGCCGGCCACACGACCACGGAAACGTCTTCGGACAGCGCTGGCTCTTCGGCTTTGAAACGGAGATGAGCACCGCAACCCTAGAGTCGGATTCGACTGGCTTTCGAGCAAGGGAACCTTTACCTTTACTTTAAACAATGAAAATAGGGAAATAATAATAAAAATTAAGAAAAGAGGGTATGTAAATAAAACAAAAATTAAATATAACAAGAGAAAAATTTAATAATAAAAATTATTATTCATAGGTGATAAACTTCTGGAACAAGTAAGGGAATTTTTTTTTTAGTTCTGATGAATAGGAGGGATAACTGGTTTAATATCTTTAGAGATTATAGTCATAAAAGGCATATTATTGGATGTGTGTAATGGATATTTGAGAACTGTTTGTTTGTTAAAGTTTATGAAGGAAATTATAATTGTTTGTATTGGCGTTCTTCTGAAGGGAGTCTTGGTAGAATAAGGTGATATTGGGATGAAATGAGGTATTATAACTATTGATGTATGCATAAATGTGAAAAAACCTAATAAAAATATTGTTAAAAAAATATTCACTTCTGAGCAGGTCTGCTCAGAATCCTACTTAGGTCTATTCATTGGGGCTTACTCGCAGGGAAGTGTTCTTTCTGTACTGTACTGTATACTGTAAATAATTCAAAAACAAAAGCTCAAAAAGTAATATTACATTTCTTTCTTGAAAGGAAAATAGCCAGGAACTCTTTTAATTCATTATATAAACATGAATAAAAAAGGAACTAATTTTACCTAAAATTATGGCATACTACAGCAAAATTGGCAGCTATGGCTGACTGGTGTGCTTCAAACTAGTCTTTATTCACAGAAAAGCAGGAATTAGGTATTTTTATGCAGTCGTTTCTGAACTGGAATAAAGATCACCAGAGCAAACTTTTTTAAAAAAAAATCCTGCTTCTGGACAGCTCTCTAGAAGTACAGTTTTAGGTTTCAGTGTCTTTATTTTTCCATTTTTATATAATTATAACATTTATAAGGAACACTGTCTCACAAACGTTCCTGGGAGAGGTATCATTGTGGTTTGTCCATATGCTACATGTTATAATTGACTATCTGAAGAATGACACCATGATTTTCTTTAAACAAGTAACCCTCTTTTATTTAACTACTTTCAAAGTAGTTGAAGGCATTGCCCTGGCTGCCAGTAGCATACCGGATTCGCTTCAAGGTGCTGTTTTTGACCTTTACAGCCCTATATGGCTGGGGGCCTGCCTACCTGAAGGACCGCCTTTCCCCACATGTTCCCCAGAGAGCACTGAGGTTGGGGACTCAAAACCACCTGACTCTACCCAGTCCAAAAGATACCAGATTGGCCATCACCAGAGCTAGGGCCTTCTCAGTGGTGGCTCCACACTGGTGGAATGAGCTCCCAGAGGACATACTAGGCTGAGAATGGGGACAGGATTCTTGGAAGTTTGAGAACTGCTACCTATTTGTATCACCCTTGCCTCTCCTAGCTGATTAAATCTACCAAGGGGAGGGCTGGCAGATAGTAAATACCTCCCTGAGAGAGGAAGTGATCGCCCTTGCCTTGAAGCAGGCAGTGGTGCGTCCACTCCTAAAGAAACTTATTCTGGACCCAGAATAGTTGAAGAACTACCATCTGCTCTGAAAAGCACTGCAGCCTCCACACTCATTCTGTTGGTCAGAACTGGTTGCTTCCAGTCTTGGCAGCAGGGACCAGCAGTGTCGGCCTGGACTGGGCCAAACTGCCACATCAGTACCAATGGTGCCATGCTGGAACAGACCAATATTGCCTAGCCCAGATGTCAGCCTAGGGGACTTTGCCCTCCTCAGGCCCAATGAGACCAGGAGAGCAGGCCTATGAGAGGCTGGGGGAGGGGGAGGTGAAGGAAGGTTGGCCATTAGGGAGAGCCCCAAAAGCCTGTCTCAGAGGGCACTGGGGGAGGCTGGCGTAAGCCTACCCCTAGGAAGCCCTTTATTTGGTTGGCCAGGGTTGGCGAGGAAGAGCCAGGCTTCTCCCATGCTGGTGGCATAAGACAGAGCGCCCGGGGTGCTGTGAACCCCCTCCTCTCCATATTCTGAGACCTGTGCTAAGGCCCACTGAAGAAAGGGGTCCTGGAAGGCACAGCAGCCCTAGACCCCAGTCTGGGGGAAGAAGAACCACACAGTAGCATTCTTGAGCAAGGTGGGCAACGTCGAGGATTCCTCAAGGTGGGCAACGTCGAGGATTCCTGAACTAGTGGGCAACGTCGAGGATTCCTGAATGAAAAGCCTTGGTCACCCTGGTGAATGACCTGTGCCAGAAGATGGACAGGGGGAGTGTGACTCTATTAATTCTCCTGAACCCCTTGGCAGCTTTTGATACTATTGCTCATGATATTCTACCACCTTTCAGGGTTGGGACTGGGAGGCACTATTCTGTGATGGTTTTGGTCCTACCATGAAAGTTGAGTGCAGTGTTGGGGGACTACTGTTCTGCCCCTCAGCCTCTGGGATCCCACAAGGTTCTGTCTTTTCAACATCTATGTGAAGCTGCTGGGAAAGGTCATCTAGGGATTTGGGCTGAGGTGTCACCATTATACAGATGGCACTCAGTTCTACCTTGAGCTTCAGCAGAACCCAGAGAGGCTGTGGAAACTGTGAACAGGTGCCTGGAGGTGAATGAGAGCTAACAAACTGAAATTTAATTCCAG
The DNA here is from genome assembly GCF_001447785.1 of Gekko japonicus. Classification (NCBI taxonomy): domain Eukaryota; kingdom Metazoa; phylum Chordata; class Lepidosauria; order Squamata; family Gekkonidae; genus Gekko; species Gekko japonicus. The sequence goes on from NW_015160874.1 coordinate 555,279, forward strand.
CCAAACAGAGGTGCTACTGGTGGGGGGAAGGTCTCCCCCAGGAAATGGGATATTTCTTGTTCTGGACAGGGTTAGACACTTCCCCTAAAGAAGCAGTTTCATAGACTGGGGTGAAATTCCTCAATGGCAACAGTGGCCAGAGGTGCCTTTCAACAGCTTCAGCAGGTGAGCCAGCTGCAGTTCTTCCTGTGCAGGAAAGAACTTGCCACTCTGGCACATGCCCTGGTAACATCTAGATTAGACATGGGTCTGCCCCTGAAAATTGTCCAGAATCTACAATTGGTACAGAATGCTGCATCCAGAAAGGTTGACCTCCTCCATGGGTTTATTGAAGTGTCAAAAATGGCACTGTCCTCGTGCAAATTTTCTTTGTGCATTTTGTAGTTGTGCACTGATAGTCAAATTTAGGAAAGAAATATTAGAAGTAGCTTTTCAAATGACAGGTTATCTCTTTTCACATATGACTTAAATATATTGCAAAAAGACATTTTTAAGGAAGATCTAGAATTAATATCATATCTACTGGTGTGCATATATTCTACAAGAAAAACTCAGTTCCACCAGTGGTTTAAACCAGTTGAGTACAGCCTGGTATGGTAAAACTATGATTACTTTGTCGAAAAATATATCTTATCCATTGTTTAGTGGAACAATTGTTTCAGAATAATGTTCAACCTTATGCTTATTTTCACTGGGATTAGTAATTAATAAGGAAAGTATTATTTTAAATATTTTATTGTATTAAAGGAGCTTTTTAAAATGGGTAAGTCAAGGAACAGCTGCCCTAAAGCCAGATGAGCTCACTGGAGCAAGGAAATCCTTGGATGACACCAAGCCACTATTGTGACTGTGCATTGGTACAAACCCCGAGGCTAACACAAGAGCAGGCATGTCTGTTTTATGCTCAGTTGAGCCATGCAAACCAATGTAGCCATTTGGAGCTGCTGGCAGCTTGCATAAACCAAAGTAACCTTCAAATTATGCTGGTTTAAACTAACAAATATTTAATTAGAATTTAAAATCTGATGTTCAGATTGGCTAAATGGAATGCATGGGATACAAGATGAAAGGCAGTGGCACAGCAATATCTGTAAACAAGAAAAAAATGCAGGTGCCCAAATTTAAACACCAAAAATCAATGATTTAATAAATTATATAGCTATGACATGTATAGTACTCAGAACAAATTTCCCTATGACACAATGAACAAACTGGTAAAAATTCACAGGTAGAGTTTTTCCAAAAACAATCTGTAATAATAAATTCAAAAAAGTCCTTGAACTGTAAGGATGTAGTAGTATCTCTGCCAGCTGACTCAATTTCTACCTATTCATTGTTTAAATCTGGGCACATGCAATTTTTTTCTTGTTTACATAAATGGAATACATGGCAGTTTTTCTGGAGGGGACACAAAGACTTGCAGAAATGCACAAAAAGACAACTACAGATACCACATCACCACTAAAAAAAAAAAAGGCACCTTCTCCAAAGCCCCGGTTTGTGCCAAAAAAGTTGCAGAACTTCACTGCTCTGTTAATAGACTGCAAAGAAGGCCCTCTATTTCGGCAGTTTTCCATTAAGAACTTTGCAAAGAGTTTTTTTCCTGCCCGCCCCCCAATGTTAGAGTGACAGATTTGGCATCACATCAGTGCCCAAGATGCCAGTTATATCTTCAAAACCAAACAAGAATAAGGGAAATGATGGAGTGTCCTTTAAAAAATACTGCAGTTAAGTGAGTGTCATAGTTAGACTAGAATTTGGAGGAACTGGCTTCAAATCCCTTCAGAGCCAAGAAGGTCTTTGTCAGCCTAACTTGGGAGGATAAAATGAAGAGGAGACAACTATATACGATTTCTTCCTGACTTCCTTGGAGGAAAGGTGGGATTAAAATGTGATAGAAAAAAAGGTGTTGAGCAGCAGGGGGTACCAGAGTTACTGCTGCTATCATTAAGACACAACAGGCAAGAAAAATGTGCAAAGAGAGGATCTTCCATTCTCAAAGGCACACTTTAAAATCCAGTAAATTTGCTTTAAAACTCTCAGCTCACTCCTACTAGAACCTCCTCCCTGCATTTTCTAAATCAGATTAAAGCATCCAAACAAGCATATACTTTTAATATATTTTTTTAAAAAAACAGCCGCAGGGAAAGCTACATATATAAAAGAGTTTCATGTAGTTAGAATCTTAATTTACATTATTTCCCATAGTACAATTTGTCTGCCCAAATATGCACAGATTTTTTAACAGTTTCAAATTAAAATCCCAAGTGAGTTTCAAGAAAGACGCATCAACCTAAATATTTATCTACTCTATTTCACATTGATGCAGTCTTCCTTTCTATAAAGCACAGGGACACATACTTTTTTCTTTCAGAATTTGACCAATCCATTACCATGACAACAATGAACTGACTACAGTTGTAGCTGCTGGACTTCAGAAAATGCTAAATGGTCTCCTTGTAAGTCTGTAGGGAATGTTTTAGTTTCTGCACCATAAGTAAAAGGCAACTTTTCTAAACTGAATCTGTGAACTAGTAGTTTATTATCATTTCCAAATATTCCCTGCTGTTTATTACCAAACTATAACTACTCTAATGTTGTTTTAAATGTAATTAAGGCTTTAATGAAAGAGGAAACCCCTGGAGCTAAGCTACTCTGTAATTGCCACAGGAAGCACGCACACAAAACATGTTTACCATATTATTCTCAGTTTGGAGCTCTTGTGTCTATTTTTCAAGAAGTATTACTGTATTTGTAACCTGCCTTTCAACTCCAGAGCTTTCACTAAGACAGCAAGCAGTAGACACCCATATATATGATAGAATTAGATAAGGGGGGGGGGAGGCTTCAGCCTTCCCCCTCAATCACAGAGTACCCCTTGGGCCAGTTATTTTGTTTTTCTCAGTCTGATCTAAGATAGCCACCATTAGAGTACTGGACACATGATAGTTACAATTAGAGTATTGGACTAGAACTGTGGAGACCTAAGTTTAAAGGTCTTTTCAACCATGAAGATCATTGGGTGGCAGCAGGCCAGTTATACTCTCTCAATATAATCTACTTCATAGGGTTATGAAAGGGATAAAAGACCAGCCCACATTTGACTATTAGAATGTAAGACTGGACAGTCCCACAGGTAAGTCACTCAGAGCTTCTTGCAAACGGTGGGATATGAATATGAAGAATAGCCCAAAGCATCACATTTGATCTGCACTGACCGAATTGTGCAAAGACAACTGAAATAAACCTACTGAAACCAGCTGCTTCAAGATATTGAAAATAAATAAGATGTTCATGTTCCATGCAGTCATGTCACTAGTATGTGACCATCTGCCATTTTCTGTTTTTATTTCTTTCTTTAAAACAAAACAGCAAAAACAAAAAGGGGAAGCTCAAAATCCAGCAACTAAATAGAGGGAGGGAGAGAGGAAATATAGAGACAAAAATAGATACAGTGATGGCAGATCTACACTTACGTTTTTATAAAAGGTTTCCAAATACCTAAAAATGGCCATTAAAAATTGCCATATATATGCCAACTCTGACAGAGTTAAAAGGTTCTCAATCCATTGATTTATCAAAAGTGGCCATTTATCTTCCCAGTGTTGTAATACAAGTCTTTTACCTGTAATAAGGGCAGGGAGGGTCCAGTTTCATTGACCATTGGTTAGCCTCCAATAGATGGGCAGATAGTTTAAAAGTACATAAGCATCCTCAAAAAGCAATGAGCATTCAAATACAAAATTAATATGAATAATAATTTCCTCCCAGAAAAACTGAATAACTAGATATGCCCAAAGCATATGTTTAAGGGCTATGAGTTACCATGCCAACACTTAGGCTGCGGTCAGACATGCAGTTTGATCTAGTGTGGCCCTGCTTCTAATTGATCCAGGGTTTTTTGTAACAGAGATGTTGATCAGACCTCGCCCCTTAACCCACTTCAATGCGCTTTTCACTTTGGAGGAGGCTTGTAGCTCATCAAAAATTTTTTTTGCAACATTCATTGAAGAGAATTTTGGATTAAAACTTTGGTATGTGGCAACCTTGTGCTGAAAATTATTGTTGAACTCCCTGAGGAAGATTCGGAAACAGAAGGATATCTGGACCTCTGTTGGAGGAAGACACGAGCACATGTTATAAAGAGACTTTAAGGAGTCCTCCCTCTTGAAACTTTATTTAACAGAGGAGGACTATTATTAAAGGTTGTACAGTAGCTTTTGAGATCCTTGGAGATGATTTTTGATAGTTTTGATTAAGATGATTTATTATATATGTACAAATTATTGTAAAAATATTTTTCAAAAAATATAACATTATTTATGATATGTTATAATCATCTGTGCACGGTACTTGTTGTATGTTGGTTTTCTTACTTACCGTGGGTCCTTGTTTGGTTTTGTAAAAAAATAGGGTGGCAAACCAGAAGGGGAACATTCAGACTTCCCAAAAGGCTTGAGAGCATGATGGATTGATCAGACTTCCAGAAATGTGAGGTAAAATCGCTGACATCTGTAAGGACTGGACTTTCCCTGGTGCCTAATAACTCTTATTCAAAGGTGGGGCAGAGCAGGGTGCCGACAACTGCGGGACCATTCCCAGATGTTGCTGTCTAAACACGTATTTTAAATCTGCCAGGCAACAGCAACAATATCAAAGAGCACATCTGACCGCAGTCTTAGACACTTTATTCAATCCTTTGCTAGAGAGTCCCTGTGGTGTACAATATATTCCTAAACATAATTTTTTGCTGAATAAGTCTCAAGATCCATGGAGACGGCAAGTAAACTTTAAGGCCATATCCCATTGCTTTGGCAAGATAAGGTGATCTAGTTCCTAATTCCATTAATTCCTGAGACTCTGCATACCATATTTATTACATCAAATATTGCAGGTTTCACTTTCTGCATCAATTCAATTAGATTTTCCAGGAGCAAAGGGGACTCTGAGACACTTAATGCCACAGGGCTATATTTAGAGAGCCTGCATGATGTAGTGATTAAAAGCAGCAGACGCTAACCTGGAGAACCAGGTCTGGTTCCCCACTCCTCTACTTGAAGCCAGCTGGGTGACCTTGGGCCAATTGCAGTTCTCTCAGAACTCTCTCAACCCCACCTACCTCACAAGGTGCCTGTTGTGGGGAGAGGTAGGGAAGGAGATTGTAAGCAGCTTTTGAGACACCTTACAGTAGAGAAAAGCTGGGTATAAAACCTCCTCTTCATCTTCTAGATACCAACAGATGTGGTAATTGTAAATTTTGCCATTCAATGGAAGTTGACAAGTCATATCTAGACCTCAGCTGAGAAAATGACAACTCATCATAATAGTCTATCAATTGGTCCAATGCAAAAAAAAAAACCCAAAACCTTATTGATCCAAGCCTTGCATAAAAAAGATCTGTGTGCTATGGCCGTCTGTCACAACCAATGAAGCAATGCTTTTTCCATCTCCTTAACCACACCACAGAAAATAGCACATTCTTCATCTACCCACTCACCACTGTGTTGAAAGAAATGTGGAAATCTTGGGACCTACACCCACTGCTGGTGGGAGTGCCCAGTTATTAAACCTTTCTGGCAGGATGTACTCACCCAAATCAAATCCATTATAGGATATGAAGTTCCATTCGCACCAGAACTCCTTTTCCTTAATATATGGCAAGGACTCCCCATTCCGCCCATTAGACGCAATTTAATCTCAAGCCTTACAGTAGCAGCAAGAACATGTATAGCCTCGAGAAGGAAATCGCATTTGGCTCCCATGACTGAATTTTGGTTCATGAAAGTCTGGGTCCTCTTTATAATGGAAAAGATTACAGACTATCTGCGGCAAGCAGAACTATATCCCAAGCAATCTTGCCTCCTTGCGAAATGGTTCCCATTCTTCGAAAACATAACTGCAAACAACATCCAGCCACATAAACAGATATATCTTAAATTACTCTACATTTAATTGGTATACACTCTCTGTAATTCTGTACTCTCTACAGAGTTTGGTTGTGTTGCACAATTTTTAATACATTACTGTTTGCCTCTTTATAAGAATGTTAATGCATGATGGAATATTATTTATAGTACTGTAAGTCTTCTGGTATTTTTTTCCTAAAGTACAATGCTCTTACTATCCTATTGTTCACACTGTTGTATGAATACCCCCCTGTTCCTGAATGTATATTGTATTGCTGTTCTAACTCTTATTTATTCCACATATGGAATAAAGGAGAAGGAGAAGAAGTCTCCTTAACAATCTGAAGCCCTGCTGGGCACAAACCGCTCCCCCCCCCACTTCCCGAACATGCTCGGCGGGCATCAGAAAAGGGACTTCTGGTTTAAAGTAGCTGATCTGTCCAAATCCAAAGATATGTCAACAATTAGCTTGTTAAAATTTAGCATAATCATACACATAATATCTCTAGGAATCAGTATTTCAAGATAAGTAATGATACCTGAGCACCACTGAAAATGTCCATAGGCAAAAAACACTCCAGAGCCAGTTTGGTGTAGTGGTTAAGTGTGCGGACTCTAATCTGGGAGAGCCGGGTTTGATTCCCCACTCCTCCACTTGCACCTGCTGATGTGACCTTGGGTCAGTCACAAGCTCTGGCACAGCTGTCCTTGAAAAAGAGCAGTTTGTGTCAGAGTTCTCTCAGCCCCACCCACCTCACAGGGTGTCTGTTGTGGGGAGGGGAAGGGAAAGGAGTTTGTAAGCCGCTCTGAGACTCCGAGTGAAGGGCGGGGTATAAATCCATTCTCTTCTTCTTCTTCTTCTTCTTCTTCCATGATATATTGTCTCCCAGTGGCATCAACACAGATTTTGTCCAATTAAAAGAATATCCAGATGAGTCTCCAAAGGTATTAATTATATTCATTAATGCAGGAATGGAAGACTGAAGTTCCAAAATAAACAATAAAAGATCATCTGCATAAAGAATGATTTTAAATTCTAAAGAGTTCCGTACAAAGCCATGAATATTATTACTCTGTCTGATGGCACAAGCCAGAAGTTCCAAAATAACAGGTGAAAGAGGACAACCCTGTCTAGTACACCTCTCAAATTGGAATGACACGGAAAATATGCCATTAGTCAGCACCCTGGATCTGAGAGATTAAAATTCTAAATCACTTAAAAATTATTGAGGAAAACCAAAGTTAATTAAAGTAGCAAAGATAAATTTCCAGTATATTTTGTCAAAAGTTTTTTCAGCATCAAATGAGAGAATGGCTTAATCAGATCTCTTACTATTTAAGTATCAGTGTCCAGCCTAAGATTCTCAGAGCTTTGCCTGCCTCATATAAATCCTGCCTGATCTATATGCGGCCATGTTTGGTGTAGGAGAGCCAGTTTGGTGTAGTGGTTAAGTGTGCGGACTCTAATCTGGGAGAGCCGGGTTTGATTCCCCACTCCTCCACCTGCACCTGCTGATGTGACCTTGGGTCAGTCACAGACTCTGGCACAGCTGTCCTTGAGAAAGAGCAGTCTGTGTCAGAGTTCTCTCAGCCCCACCCACCTCACAGGGTGTCTGTTGTGGGGAAGGGAAGGGAAAGGAGTTTGTAAGCCGCTCTGAGACTCCTTCGGGTAGTGAAGGGCGGGGTATAAATCCAATCTCTTCTCTTCCTCTTCTTTTTTTGGTTTTTTATGTGCATGTGTATGTGTGTGCACGCATGAGTGTGCGCGCGCACCTGTAAATTATGGCAACCTCTGGTGACTGACTCCTACTGGGGGCCTGGAGGATATTCAGAGAGGTGGCTGAATAAAGCCTGCCCCCACCTCCCACCTCTGGTCTTCCAAGGAGGTCTCCCATCCAAGTACTTGCCAGAGTTGACCCTGCTTAGCTTCTGAGATCCGGCTTGCCTGGGTTATCCAGGTCAGGGCATCTTCGTATCTACATGCATCAAAGAAACACGTCAAACATTTGCACACTGAGTATGGTCTTTGCCAGGTTTTGGGGTCACAGTGATATACACATCATATAATGACAGTGGCAATGCACCAGACTAAAAGTCTCATTATACAAGCGGTAAAGTTTTGGAATTAAAACATCTGAAAAGATTTTATATCATTCAGTAAGTAACCCATCTGGTCCTGGAGATTTGCCATTATTCATATTTATTATCACTGCCTTTATTTCATCCATATGCAAAGGTTCAGCAAAAATCTGTTGCTGAATAATATCTAAACGTGGAAGATCAAGGTGAGAGGAAAATGTGCCCAAATCTTTTTCTGAAAAGTCTCTACTATACAATTCAGCCTCTACTATACAATTCAGAAAAAAACCTTGTAAAACTGAGAACTTATTTCAGTAGAGGCAGTATGGATTCCTATAGTTCTCCTTTATATCTGTATCATCTATATATCTATCTTTCTATAAGAAGTATATAGTTCTTATTCTTTTGTTGTCTTAAACAATATGCTAAAATTTTACCTGGTCTCCCACCCCTTTCCCAATATGATTGGTGCAGACAAGTTAAGTATATTCTGCTTTCACTGATAGTATATTATTTAGTTCATATTTAACCTTTTTCAGTTCCCGATAAAAGATCTGGTGTGGGAGATATAGCAAACTGACAACATTTCAATCCATCTTTCAAAATTACTTCTTTCATTTATCTAAGCTGCTTCTTATGAGAAGCATATGCAATGATCCTGTAATAAAAGCTTGACAAGCATCCCATTTAATAGCTATTCCTTGATTAATATTAAGATACTCTGATAACTCAGCCATTATATGATCTTTTTAAAGTCTCATAATTAAGAAAGGAAGCATTAAAACACCAGAAACCAGGTGGTCTAACCCAGTCTGTAGACTGAAGGACTAATGAAATGGAGGCGTAGCCCAAAATAACAATAACATTTATATCATAGGCAATAATCTAGAGCATCAGAGAAGATGAAACAAGACAATAGTCTAACCAGAAATAATTATGATACACAGAAGAAGTAAAAGTTTAAGATCTGTGCATTGGGTGCAAGATATGCCAGGGATCAATCAAACCTAGTTCAGCCATGTAGTCTTTGCGTGTAGATCTTACCAAAGAATATTCTTTACATAGGGGTGTGCTTTGATCCAAAGCTGTGTCTAATATGTCATTAAACTCTTTAAAAAATCAACAAACAGTCATATGCAAAATTTACCAAGGGACTGTACTGAGGAAATGTGTCGGGAGAGTCCATATTTGAACCATATACATTAATCATAACAATATTAGAATCAGAACTTTCCACTACCAAAATAATAAAACAACAATCTGGATCTGTAATCACTTGCTGAACCTGAAAAGAAACATGCCTGTGTATCAATATAACAACACCTTTAGATCAATTATATGTATCTGTAACACATACATCAACAAACCAATCCTTACACAAGTAATTCTTACCCTTTGCTATTATATGGGTTTCTTGTTAAAAAGCCATATCATCTTTAATATCTTTCAACCTGGAAATAATCTTTTGGATGCTTATTGAATCCCTCAGGCCCTTAACATTCCATGATATCACATTGAACATAACACGAAAATAATATATCCGATTCACAAGGCCGAATACCCCAGTCACAGAAAAGTCATCATACAGAGAACCTCACTATGGAGCATTTACCAAAAAAGTTTAAAAAATACATATAACATAAAAGTTACTGTTGAGCAAGAAAAGAAAGAAAATGTCTTTATAAACTAGCCGCCAACTATGCAACAAAACAATTCTCATCCAAAAATAAAAATAAAAAAGAAACAAAACAAAACAAAAAACCGCAAAAATTTTAAAATAAGCAAATTAAACAACAACAACAACAAAATTTTGCTTCCAGGTAGGATGCTGACCAATCCCATCTATTTGATTATCTAGGTATACATGGATGAATTCCATCAGTGATAGACAGGAATGAATAAAGGGGAGGGGGTCTTGGAAATGTCTTTTTAAAGTCTGAAGAGGAAATAAGAGCAGAAAAAAGAGACAAAGAGAGAAGAGTAATATGGCAACAAGACCAGACTGTTATCTATAACCTGGCAGTAAGCCCAGACAAGTTAAAACTTAATACTGGAGGGGTCATTTGGGGGGGACGCGGGGGGACGCCATCCCCCCGGGTGAGGTGCGGGAAGGCGGGGCCTGGAGCTCCCTGCTGGTGCTCGCTGGAGGTCGCCGCCGGTTGTGGGGAGGACACACTTCCGGTGATGTCAGGGGGTGTGGCATATGCTAATGAGTTATGCTAATGAGCCCCCCTAGCTCTTTTTCTACAAAATGTCCCCTGCTGGAGACATAGAAAACAAAAATTAGCTCTACTCTAAGTTGAGCTGATTAATATAGAAGTGGACAATCTAATATTCTTTAAATGACTGTGACCAACAGTATTCTTCAAATGATCACAACAGGCTGTTAATTTCTCTGCAGGAAAAGACTTAAGGGTTTGGAGCAGCACGGCATAATTGCAGTACAATATGAAATGATTCTGCAGCCATTGGAATTTGAAACTTTTGATCTAGCCTTGATAGCACATGCAGAGAATAGCAGGACATTTAATATAATATTGCTAGTTCATGTATCTTATTTATTTATTTATTTAGGCATTTTTACCCCGCCCTCCCCGCGAGCGGGCTCAGGGCGGCTTACAAAGGGCATGAGCCCAAACATAAAACCAGATAAAACAGTAAAATCATGAATACTAATAACAATAATAAAGTGCTTTCTGTAAACAAGGTGGTCTTGAGTGGTTTTGATGGCATTCTCAATCCTCCCCATTGGGGTGGCACTGTCCAGCAGATAGTTCGAGCCAATCCCACATTGTCAGTGCCATGCAATTTATGGCAGAACTTCCAAGGGCGATTCCTAATCCTGATGGTATCGCCACCATTGGTGGTGGTGGCAGCGGCGGCCCCTATGCGAACGCTTGGCAGAAGAGCTCCGTCTTGCAGCCCCTGTGGAACTGCATAAGGTCCCGCAGGGCCCTGATCTCCTCCAGGAGCTCGTTCCACCAGGTAGGGGCCGCCACTGAAAAGGATCTAGCCCTGGTCGCAGCAAGCTTTACCTCCCGGAGGCCTGGGATCACCAGGCGGTGTTGGGTCCCCGACCGAAGTGCTCTTGGGGGTATACATGGGGAAAGGCGGTCCCTCAGGTAAGTCGGGTATCTTGCAAGAAGAAAGTTGATTGATTTGAAATGTGGTGTTGAATGAAAATGTTATGGATGCCATTGACTGCCAAGAAGACAAATAAGTGGATTCTAGATCAAATCAAGCCTAAACTCTCCCTAGAAGTCAAAATGAGTAAACTGAGGCTCTTGTACTTTGGTCACATCATGAGAAGACAAGAGTCATTGGAATAAACAATAATGCTAGGAAAAGTTGAAGACAGCAGGAAAAGACCCAACATGAGATGGATGACTCAATCAAATAATCCACGGCCCTCAGTTTGCAAGACTGCTAACAATAGGACATTTTGGAGATCATTAATTCATAGGGTCACCATAAGTCAGAAGTGACTTGACAGCACTTAACACAAATTGGTGCCATTGCATTGATACTCCTTTGGTGAAATGTGGACAGAGCACGATCCAATTTTTATCAGAACCCCAACAAAGTGGAGGAGGTGATCTCTTACACTCACTCTCAAGAGCGCCGCAATCACCGGAGATGGCATATTTGTGTTGTTTGGTACACAAGGGATCCGATAAACTCATTCAATTTGCAACTGAAAATCTAATGGAAACTGCTAAAGCTCATGGAAGAAAAAAGTCCATAAATTCCACCAGCTTTTGCTGGCCGGCCTTATGAGGCTCTTCTGAAAGATGAAGGGCACAAAGGTTATATTAATGAGCATAATTCTTGAGCCAGGATATCTGGCTGGACGAGACATTAAATGAAGCTGAGACTGCTGTTTCATGAGCTGTGGCTTGATCTTCAAAAGCAGCTATTTTGGACTCTGTCTGTTGAACTCATGCACCAACAGACTCAATCAATCCCCAAAGGTATTGCATTGAATTGTTGCTCATCTTATCATTAGCAGAAAGTTCTTGTTTTCCAGCTAGGCAGCCACTGTTTTCAGCCAGAGAACTACCTCTTCTTGACCCTCAGTGGCAGAACATTTGGCAGCTTTTCCTTTTCCTTTGTAACTCATAGTTTTGAAATTACAAGCCAGTTTATCACAAGAAATGAAAACAAACAAAAGTAGCATAATAAAGTGAGATCGAATAGCTGCAGTTATCAAATAGAACAAGTTCAAATCATAGAATGATATACAGAAGAGACAGAAGCAACACAGTGTTGATCTCGATTGCTCTGCCATCTTAACTGGACGTTCCACCATTTGTGATTTTCAAGTGAGCAGAGTTTAGGAAATGTGGCTTAGAAATAAAGACAATATGGTTCAGGAAAAAAAGACAAATATTCCAGGTTGTAGGTGGTAATGCTACTCATAAACGTCTTTGTAACTGAAACAAACATTTGAAATTATAACTCTCCCTCTCCCATCTCTCTGGGCTTCTTTCTTTTCTTATTCCACAGAAAGGTAGAGACTGGAGGCAGGAATATAGTGCCGTAGCTGAAATTTGCTGCCTGAAGATACTGCCCCATACTGTTCCAAGGAATAGATGACCCTGCTGGGTTGGTGCATTGTAGCACATAGTTGTGGTATCCCAAAACACATACTCTTTAAAAGAATCATAAAAAGGTAAAGGAAGCAGGTACCCAGATTGGTTACTAACAGTATATAAAATATTTCAAAGAGTATTGATTCTATGTGATGTGCAACAGAAGTCTGGAGTCTCATAGATTTTTTTCCTATAAAATCTGTGCTTGATATCAACCTGAGAACAAAAACAACAGTTACAAATACTATACAAAAACGTGCTGAAAACGCACTTATTTCCTACCTGTTTTATTCACTAACCATTCAGTTGAAGTAATTTCTAGCTAGTTCCTCAAAAGCATTTAGAGTGTACCTCTCTACATGCGAAAAATGTGAATTCACTGCCAAACACATCTCATCTCTTAACAATACGCAAAAAGATCATTTCAGAAGCCTAAATCAACTTGCAGTGTAGATTCATGCTATTTTCTGTTCCTTGCAAAAAATAACTGCGTATTTCAAGAACAAAACGAAAGGAAGAAAAGGAAAAGAAAATAAGGATCCTGCACAGGTGAGGCTGGCACCAGTTTTTCTGGCCTGTTACCATTCAGACACACTGCATGCCCACCTGCATCTGATATCCACCCCTGTGCATTGCTAAGGAAGTGAAAGGCTTGTGTGCTTTGGCTATCGAACCAACAAGAAGATACAGGAGTAGAAAATAACAGAACCAAAAAAAGAGAATAAAGGAAGAATTGCAGAATTGTGGAGATACAGATGTGTGGCAGTACAGAGAGAGAGAGAGAGAGAGAGAGAGAGAGAGAGAGAGAGAACAAGGTAGAAGAAAGACCAGAAAATAGTGTCATGCACTGTAGAAAGAAAAAAAAAGAAGGGGTTACCATTATTAGAGAAGCATACAGAGGTACCTATAGTGCTGCTATGGAGACAGAGCCTGTGCTATGGGGTAGAAAGAAAAAGAGAGCACACTGCAAATTGAACAGAAACAAGGGTGAACAAAGAGAGGGATTCAGAAAGACCTGCAGAGGTGTTAAGAAAAGCACAACAAAATAATAGAAAGCGATAGAAAACATTGATTTAAAAGTGTTATAAAACGGTACCCCCCAAAAGTACCCTTCAAAGTGATTTGACTTGTACAGTTCGGTATTAACACAACAGCATTAAAATACAACGTAACAGACTCATAACTACCTAAACAGTTGAGAAGAGTGGAAATAGCTGCAGGGAAGTCGACAGCCATTTGTTTGCTTGTTGAGGTCACAAATATATCCATAGGCAGGACAGCAAGTAAAAAACCCCTCTGTGGATTAAGTTGAGGGCTTGCAATGCTACAATGTAATCAGCATCAACTAAACCACATTGGTTACTAACAAGGGGACCCTTTGCAAATGAACTACAAATGAACTATAAAGGCTGGATCAAAAGGTTGCTGTTCTGCTGGTGTAATGACAGTTATGCTAGGGGAATGGTACTTCCACCGGCGAAGGAAAAGAAGGAGAATTTTTGGTGATTCATCATCCACCACAGACCTCCACTTTGTCTTCACTCTGAGTCCCCAGAATTTCAGGGAGGCTCAGGGCCAAGCTACACAAGACACCCAACATGTGCCAGGTCACTTGTGTGCATCTGGACTCAGTCTGGTGTACATCAAGGGGACTCACCTTAAAAACCACTTTTTTTTTTCAGGATCTCAGGACAGCCCTGTGAGGTGGGAGAAGGAGATTCCAAGTTTCCTCCTGCCCTGCATTTGACAGCAAAACGGGCAGCCTTTTCAGCCCTTTTCTCTGGCTCCACATGTCCTTCCTAGGGCACATGGAGGCAGAGAAAGGGGTGAAAGCCCCCCTTCACCCTTTTGGTTGCACATAAGTGACCCGGCACATGTCAGGCATATCATGTAGCTATGCCCTCAGTGGAAGGGAACAGGATGGGTGTGGCAGGAAAGTCCCATTCCATGAGCTTTGCTGTGTTCACAGTAATTTGAATCCAACCTCAACAATGCAGGTCTAAGCAGAGTTACACCCTTCTAAGCCTACTGAATTCAATTGGCTTAGAAGGGTTTAATTCTGCTTTGGATTGCACTGTTAGGTCTAGAAATATATGAAGCGGCCTTATATTTATTCAGGTCCATCCAGTATTGCACATTTCAATCAGCAATGATTCTACAAGGTCCCATAGCAACAACTTTCTAAACTATGCTACTCTGGATACTTCGGAAAAAGCCTGTAGATCCTGGGCTTCACCCTGATATCTTCTGTATGTTCTCGACCACTTTACTATGACCATTATTAGCTAAAGTCTACTTTCTGAGGGGATTTTGCCATTTACTGTAAAAGGAGTTATCTGTAGTAAATGGATTGCAGATTGCAACCTAAACGCTTACACTGATGCCATTATGACATACCATCATACAAGACATACAACTGTATTCTTTAAAACCTAAACAGGCCAGTTCACAATTTTAAAAAAACAAAATCGCACCCCCTCTTGGTACCGATTTCATGATAAAAATACCTGAACCCCACAGAAATATTTCTACAGTTTTAAGAAAGGGGGAGGAAAGAGCGGATCAGGCTTCCTGGGTAGTTTGATTCTGAAAATAAAAATCAAAGAGACCTTGAAAATAAAATAAGAGCTAAACCAACATAATTAAAATATCAGAGGGATACTTAATTTTTACCAATGTAATATTGTACAAAAGTCTTTTTATAACAACACTATTATTATAGTATTAAAAGGGTTTTCCCCGTTTTGTTAAAAAAAGATACCCCCAATACCAGAAAAATAATAGAATTTGTATAGCACATTCAAGTGTTCCAGACACTTCGCATACCCTGGTTCCTTTCCTCTATGTGACATAAGAACATGGCATGACTTAACCACTTGTCTTTACATCTTTGATTATATCCATGTAAACAAAATTTCATTGCTATGAAATAGTGTGTTACATGTACACTGAAGGTACATTTACCCAACCATCAAACCATGGCAACTGAAAGCATCCCATGGACTATTATGTCCTCCCCTCCTATATGTGAGTTTTCTCTTCCCTTTCCTGGGTTGCTCTATTATAGTGATACCCAAACCAAGTAAACTATGGCCCCAGTCACACAGGCCGGATATCGTGGGGGGGGGGAGGCGTGGCTAATTGCCCTGGCGCAGTTTGAGCCACGATTACACAATCAGACGCGCCGGCGGCACACCACGGGTCCTTCCCTCGGCGCCGACGGGTAAACGAGGGACCAGAGGGGAATGCTGCACGCTGGCGCGATCACACCACGGGTGTCTGGAGGCAGCCCATGGCAAACATTTACTAGTACCTTGGAGGTACTAGTTTTTTAAGGCACATTGTCGGCGGTAAGCCACCTGTGCGCTCCACTTCCCAGATGTTGGGGTGTGATCGCGCCCAGATAATCTGCCCACCATCCGTGCCTCTCCCACAGCAACTTTGCCGTGTGACTGGGAGAATTAAACAGAATTTTCTCCAAACTCTGGTTTCAAGAGGCAATTCCTTCTTAGTTTAATCTGCAAAGTCTGGATGGCAGAGGAAAACTATGGTTGAAGCTAAGCAGGAAAGGGGAGAGGCAGTCCACACAAAAGAGACTTGGAAGATTAGAACATAACTAACCTGGCCTCAGTTTCAGTCTTGCAAATATCATTCCTCTACTTTTACAACACAAACAAGCTGTTCCTGGTGACATCAGGGATAATATCTCTTTTTGGGTTTTCAGTAATGATGGCAAGAATCAGTGCACAGACACCTTGATCATTATACATCCATCCTTATATAAATCAAAGCAGTGCACACGGGGAAGTGTCAATTTGTATTAAAGTGATGATCTCATGAAATGATGAGAACACCAATGCTTCACCTGCTTGCTGTTTATGAATAAGGCAGGTGGTTCAGAAGCTGAAGCAACCCTCACAAGTAGAAAATATGCAAAGATGTTTTCTAAGGTCAGAGTAAATTGAATTCTTGTACTGACGGAAGTATTATGAAAACAAGGCTTCTCCTATGGTAGGGGAATGAAGTGAAATCTAAAGTTATCTGTTGCAACTGTCACACCACAATCAGAACCGGAGCTGCAGGGTGCACATATCTGTTCCAAACATTCTCCTTGGGGAAAATAAAAGTCTAAAAGGAATCTCTCAGTATGTACTTACAGTAGAATCCTTAACATCCAAAATGTGTTCATCTGCATTTCCCTAATGTCACTCTTAGGTGAATGTCAACACTGTATTTCTTTCTTATCTGGTATCCTCCAAGCTATGAATAGATAAACTTACAGTATGATAATTTCAGAGAGGAATTTGTGCTGCTCCTGAGCTTGTTTATCAAACAGTCAAACAACTGGAACAAAGGAGGCAACCCCATTGCTGTGTGGCAGGAATGTCTTATACATCCATCTAAAGTCCATTATATTGAATACAGACATCTCAAAGACTACAGCAGATATTATTTAGTTGACATCAGCTTTGTAGAAAAACATGGTCCTCAGTCAAACCATGGTCCTCAGTCTACCACTGAACAATAATAATACTGGCCTGTTGCAAAGATTACTGGAAACAATAGCAATTCTAATATTTGTCTGTCCTTATTAAAATTTATTAATTTACTATTTGCTTTAGATTTTTTCTCTCTCTCCATGTAGAGCTGCATATAATTTTGAAATAATGTTCCATGTACATGACACATTCTGCACATGCAAGGACTGCTTTCACACATGCTAAATAATGCAGTTGCAATCCACTTCAGTGCCCGTTTCAAGTGGATTTTGCCATTTCACACAGTAAAATCCAGTTACAAAGTGCACTGAAAGTGGATTCAAAGTGTGTTATTTAGCGCCTGATACTTATATAAAACTGCAATGTAATTTTATGGAAGCTCACCACACTTGCAAAAACTAAGCCTCAGTGTCTCAGACCACTTAGATCACTTGCTGCGCTCAAAAGTAGCACTTTTTCAGCCCGGACCATATTTTTGTGCACATTTAAATATTGCTCATAAGTTAGTTTGTTTAAAATACAGTTTGTATTCTGGGTAATGAAGACAGTACACTTGATTACCAGTATGATAAATGCCAGAGCAAATCAAGAGCGGTGAGGGGGAGAATGGGCTCATTCAGAATAGGCATCCCTCTACAACATCTCTGCACCTGCACACACGACTCAACCATCCATCTTTCAGTGTACATGTTGGCATCTATCAGTCTCCCCATTGCAGCTCACGCACTACCCTGAGGGATGTGTACGGCGGCGGCGGCGGGGGCGTCCCTTCCGACCGTGGCTTCTGTTTTCGGGACCTGCGCCTAGGGGCAGGGGGTTGCCATGCCACCGGATCGAAGTGCGCCACCGGCGTGCGCCCGAGAACACGCGAGGGCGCCCCCTGCCGTTCCCCGCGGGAGAGGCGGCCGCTGCTGTTTATCTGTGTCACTGTGTCAGGCGTCGCCTGCGCCTCTTACCTGAGATGCCGGTGCTTGGGGAGGGGGGCGCGCGCGGCCAGGACGCGCCAGATGCCGCTGCTGTCCGCGGTGGCGACCTGGGTGTGCGGACGGCTCTCGCTGCCGCCGCCGCCGCCGCCGCCGTGCTTGATCCGGCCACTTTCCTTGGCGCCGCTGCGGTCGCTCTTCCAGTCGTAGCCGAGTCCGGGCAAAGTGACCCTCTCTCCCGCCGCGCCTCCTCTCGGGGGGCTCCTAGTGCCGTGGCTGCTCCAGCGCCGGCTGTCTCTCATGGTGCGAGCGGACGCCGCATGCCGGGCTGCTCTTCGCTCCAGCGGCAGCAGCAGCAGGGGCTTCTCGGCCGGAAAGTTGCTGCCCCGGGGGCGAGTGGGGCGCATTCTCCCCGGCAGGGGCTCATCAGCTCCCAGCCCGAGCCGGGAGGGAGACCCGTGGGGCGCAGCCCGCCGCCTTCCTGCTCCCCTCAGACCATCGGGGGAGCCCTGCGCGCGCGCCCGCTCGCCCGCTCGCTCTCTCTCGCCTGTGCCTCCAGCGGGAATCGGAAGTGTGGGGTGGGCGGGGGAGGCTGGAGCAGGGGAGGGTCCTCCGGCGGCGGCGGCGGCTTGCTGGCTGGAGACGAGCCGGGAAGGAATTCTCTGGCGCAGAGGCGCTGGAGCTCGCCGGGGCGCGCGAGAGGCTCGGCGAAGTGGGTCAGGAGAGGAAAAGGGACGCCCGGGTCGCCGCCGCCGCCTCCTCCGGGTTCTCCTCCCCCTGGCAAGGAGGCTGGGCTCCGCGCTCGGGGAGGGCAAGAGCGGGCGGCGGCGGCGGGGAAAAAAAGAAGGGAGTGTTCCCTCCCCTGGCTTTTGCACAAGTGCAGGAAATGTTCCACTGACCTACATATTGTTCCCAAACATGCGTGACCTTTCCTCCTCCTCCACCTTCTTTCTCTCTCTCTTTCTGTAGGAGGAGGCGTCAGAGGATCTGAAAAGAAAAGGAGAAATCGGGCATGAGTTTGAAACCGGAGAGAAGAAGGTGGCTCAGTAGAGTCAGAAACAAATGAAAAGTTTGTGTTGACTTTTTTAAAGCGGAAGTTGAGAGTCAAAAGGGTAGCTGGTTCAACTATGTTAAAAGCCAGGAGCCTTTGGCACACAGTCTAGGGTTTTGCAGAGGAGGCCTTTCCATCTAGGGCGGCAACTTCTGGTGCCAAATTGTTGGAAGCCTATATAACCCATACCTTTTGACATATTTCTCAGTCTGCTAAAACAAATTAAAGTAAAAATTCTTGCTCTAGTGCATAAATTCAAAATACCATGTGGAAATATCTCTGTTTTTTTTTTTAAATACATATAAACGGGTTGTTTCGTAGAAAAAGAGCTAGGGGAACTCATTAGCATAACTCATTAGCATATGCCACACCCCTTGACATCACCAGAAGTGTGTCATAAGGCCACACACCCCGCCCCCAACGGTCCCGGCCGCCGCCGCCAGCCTTGCAGCTCCACTGCTGAGCCCCATGAGGCAGGCAGGGGTGGGGAGAGGCAGGGAGGAAGCAACTTACCCTCCCTCTTCTCCTGCCTCCTCCTGGCTGAATGAGGGCCGGAAGCGGGGCGACTGGAAGCAGGGGGCGGGGCTTCCTCATGTGCCCCGCCCCCGTACCTCACCCGGGGGAACTGCGATCCCCCCCCGAAATGACCTCTGCATATAAACATTCCACAACTTAAATTTCATATATTTTAATGTTGTTATGTTTTTAAAGCTTTTATTGAGCCTTTGTCTGCTCAACAATTCTCAGCCCCTCCCTCCTCTCACTTTTCTAACTCATACTAAATTTCTGGAAAGCAGCAAAATATTCTAGGACTATGTGCTTGTCATACTCAATCTGACGTGTTCTTTCCTAATGGGCAGGAGATACACTACTACTCCCCCCACTTCATAATTTGGTAACTATCTCTGTGATCTAAGTACTGGGGGGGGGGAACATATGGGAATGTTCAAATCCTTAAAGTTTGAATTTTCAAAAATCACTAGATTTAAATTTATTTGTTTTACACTCTGCCTCTTTTTAAAAGATTTAAATGGCCTAAAAACATATACAAGAGAATGGTGCAAGCATGTATGGATATGTGAACAGTTGATACTCAAGCAGTGATGCCATGTTGCAAGAAGTGTAAACAGCAGACTGTTGCTAACACACCTATAGCTTGAACCCACTCTGCCACTACCAACTGCAGCTCACAGAAACTCCAAGCATTTTGCAAATGAATCTGAAAACAGGTGTTTATATTTCCCACACCTGTCGCTATAAGGACAGTGTACCTCCTATTCAAGTTACACTTTTCCTTTTAAATAGTATTATAGGTTCAAAAATGATGCATTCAAGAATAAAGGTCTTCTTGGTCTCACTTCTGGGAATGACTTGAAAGAGAGAGAGATAACATTACAACATAAACTTAGGGACTGCTTGGGGTGCTTTGTGACCTAAACACCCGCACAACTTTCTTCATAAGACACATCTATGCATGCATAAGAAAAATCATCCCACACTCTTGTTGTCCAGCATGAGCACTGTTTCCTTATTAAGTTTTATGCACAAAGCCACACAGAGTTTCCAAGACACGGTTTGGTCCCTGTGGCTATACACAGAAATGGAAATGATTCACCCTAAATCTTCCTTACCTGGATAGAAGAGACCAGGTGTTGCTGTGCATTCCGGCAGAAATTGAAGCAGGATGGAAAGCACCAAAGTCTTCCACTCCTGAAGGCATAAGTAGTAACTTATTTGGTTATGCAATGCCACACGGTCAATTAGAGCAAAACCTTTTCACGGAGCTCTTCTGGAAAAATAGGTCAGCCTCTTTATTTCCCACTTGCATTATTTTTGTCTAATACCCTTTTTGAACGCTAGCCAATGTAAGGTATAGGGTAGTAAATTTGATCTTAAGACGCTGCTTAATTTTTGACTTGCAGTCCAAATTAAATAGGGTTTGGGTGTTAAACAGTTTATGGTGAACTTGAAATGCCATTCTTTAATTATTTCTGTCCCCAGCTCCAAAACATAAGCCTTTGTTGTTCTTCACCTCTGCTTTAAAACAGGCTAGTTAGAATGTTGCACTCACAGACAGATTCAATCCAGTGTTTGAAAATTAAACAAATCTCTGTTACTTTGTCTATATTTCAGGTTAAATGGTCTAGTGTCAAACTAAAAATGCCTGCGGGACTGAAGTACAACAAAGTGGAGTAAAAGATTTGTATTGTTTTACCTTCAACAGAATGTATTTAGGATTGTGGTGTACATCTAAGAAAATCAGAGGCCTCATCACATTTGATGGGAACTGAAAGTAGTATTCATTAGTTTGAGCTTCTAAACCTTGATCCGATGGATTTTCTTACCCCAGTTTCAGTGCCTGAAGATTCTGTTTGTTATAGCAGTGATTTCTTTAGGGTTCTCTTTTTCTGCCTGTTTTCTCTGATCACCCAAGATGAAAATAAAAACAAAACAAAAATCCTTTCTCAGTATGTGCCTGTCCTCAATTCAAAATAAAAACTCACAGGCAAGTTACTGTAATACAAATGAAAACCTGAATGCACAGTAAAATTTTGATAGAAGAACTAGGTGTTGTCAAAGTGGGGCATTTGAGACAGATGCATTCTTATCATTATTCTTAGGCAGCAGGTATTTCCTGCCTCCTGTAGAAGAATGAGTGAGAAAAACAAATGCCATAGAAAATCTTTAATTTGCTAAATGGCATAGTGTAACATTTGTAAACATATCTATAGACAGAGGTGTAACTTTTAATTTGCCTAATATAAAAGAAGGAGGTGGGTTAATGATGCTCAAGTATGCCACATCAGTTTTTCAAAATCTTTCTAACAAAGTTTAAGAACTGTCAAGACTGCTGGCATGCCATATTATCAAAGCAGTTAGTGGCTGTATTTAAGACAAAAGCAAATGACTACTGTAATTGTGTAGCAAGGAATAATTTTAAAACTTCATGTGCAAAAATAAATTATCTTGAGGTGCTGAAGAATAACTACTAAAAAATCTTAACTATAAATATGTATGCCATCTGGGCCTGGTGATTTGTCAGTTTTTATCTTTGTGTTGCAAAGCACAAAAAATTGGGATGCAAGTATCAATCAAGAAACCAGCACGGTCAAGTATTTGGATGGGAGACCTTGAAATACCAGAGGTGGGAGGCGGGGGCAGGCTTTATTCAGCCACCTCTCTGAATATCCTCCAGGCCCCCAATAGGGGTCAGTCACCAGTGGTTCCCATGACTTCCACATGCACACACAGTCACCAGAGTTCGCCATGACTTCCATGTGCACACGCGCACACACACAGAGACGTGTTTTTAAAAATACCAAAAAAAAAACCAAAAGAAAAAAGAAAGCCAGCATGGTATAGTGGTTAAGAGCGGTGGACTCTAATCTGGAGAACTGGGTTTGGCTCCCTACTCCTCCTCCATGTGAAGGCTGCTTGCTGTCCTTGGGCCAGTCACAGTTCTCTCAGAACTCACTCAGCCCCACCTACCTCACAAGGTGCCTGTTGTGGGGACAGGAAGGGAAGGCAATTGTAAGCCATTTTGAGATTCCTTAGGGTAGAGGAATTAGGAGCTGCAGTGGCTCAAGTGGTTAAGACGCTGAACTGCAGGCTGTGGAAGGTCAGTAGTTCAGTGGTTCAAGACCCGGGTGCCGCAAGACAGGGTGAGCTCCTGTCTCTAGTTCCAGCTCCTGCCAACCTAGCAGTTCAAAAGCAAGAAATTGCAAGTAGATAAATAGGGACCACTTCGGTGGGAAGGTAACAGCGTTCCGTGCGCCTTGCTGTTTAGTCATGCCGGCCACATGACCACGGAAACGTCTTTGGACAGCGCTGGCTCTTCGGCTTTGAAACGGAGATGAGCACCGCAACCCTAGAGTCAGATTCGACTGGCTTTCGAGCAAGGGAACCTTTACCTTTACCTTTAGGGTAGAGAAAAGCAGGGCATAAAAACCTACTCCTCTCTGTCTTCTTCAGTCTGCATGGCTATTAATTTGTTATCAAACTTGGTACACGCACACTGAAAATTGACCCTCTGTTTTTCACATGTCAGGATCTTGCAATATACACAAGTTTAGAATTTACTTTTCTGTTTATACATGCACAAAAAGGACAGTAGGAGAAGGGCTGAAAGTATTTTAGCTGGCATTTGTTGACTTGTCCTATTAAAATATAGGGAAAGGGGTATTATTTGTTACATCACACTGTGAAGTACCCCATACATTGATGGTTCCATAATGACACCAATAAAGTCCTTTGCACGCTTGTGAGGAAATACAACCAAAGGTAATGCTACTTGAAGACGTTATGAGATTTTTCTTTAAAGTAACGCATAATAGCATTAGAGGTAAGCCCCATTATATAGATCCCAATGCATGCAGCCTCTCACTTCAATCCGCTTTCAGCAGTGCTGGTTGAGGAACAGAGAATTCACGGGCAGTGAATCAAATGAGAGTCTTGAGACCGTGTTACCATTGTATGACTTCATTTTTTTGTACCTTCACAAATAAGATTCCTAAGCCTTTTTGGCTTTATAGTTCTTTTCTTCTTTTGTGCCTCAACTTTCTCTTTAAGGTATTGTTACTGGTGCTGGATAATCATCTTTTGTCAAACAAAAAAAAGTCTTGCCACATCTTAAAAAAAAATAAGCACAACAGAGAAAGTTGTAAATAGTAGGGTGATAAGACATCTATTGTGACCTTTCTGGGAAGCCGAAATTATACCAGATAAACACAGGGAACTCTCAGTGATAGGTAGCACAATGTTCGTAGATGTGCTAAGCCTCTAGTATGAGAGAAAACCATTGCTGCAATTATGACATGATAGGACAGAACTTCCTGATAAATTCTAATATAGCAATTTGATGTTCAGTGAAGGAACGTCAGCAGGGACTGAGAAGCCTTAGGAGGCTCGGGATGGCTATCCAAACTGGCCGAGTCTTGTTGAGCAGGGCAAGGTAGGTCGGGGTGGAGGAAGCCTCCCTGATTTCTGCAGGAAGGACTGACAGTGACACAGGACATGATGGAGCTGTAATGACCACCAAGAAGAGAAGGTGGAGCAAAGCAGAATGGCCTGGACACACCAGTGTTACAAGACCACCCAGGCTTGCTGGTTCCTGGTGTGCTCAGCAACATGGTGTAGCATCATCAAAGGACACTGCCGGCACTGTTGGCTGAGCAAGCAGATGGCTGAGCAAGCCGGGGAGGAGTCAGAGAGTGGTGGAGCAAGGATGGAAGGAGATAGCTGGGACAGCATAAAAACATAGGGTAAAGGAGAGGGAGGGAGGAATTTAGTACAGACAGACAGGTAAGTGAATGAGAAGACCCTGTAGGGTAGACTCTAGGCCGGTTCCCTCCCAAACCTAGAAAGGCTCCACCCTTTGAACAGGAGTCCACTACACGGAAACCAGGCGTAGATGTAATCTCGGTTTCTATCCTTATCACATGCATGTTGTTGGGATAAGCAACAATAGGGAGGACTTAAAGGTTGCCCCATTCACTGAATTAGAATTTGTCTAATGAGATGATGTTCTGATTGCCAGGAATCTCTCTGCGTCTAGAGTCTGAAAGATGACAGCTAGGGCACTGGATTCTAAACAGATATTCCACTCATGCAAGAGGGAGATTGGGCAGTGTTGCACAGTGGTCCTCACTGCAGCCCCAGCATAGCCTCTGCACAAGCAGAGAAACTAGTAGGATCCTGTGGGAAGGATGCAAAGAAAGAGCCTTCGATTGACCATTTTTTAAAGTCAAATTGCAGAACTGTTTCCAAATTGTTTATCTGATTCTCTCTATTATACCTCCAAACTATCTCCAGAGAGAACTGGAGCAGTGTGAACTGGTTCATGGTAAAACACTTTGAGGTGCAGCGGTTCTCACTAACAATCTATTGCCGACTTATAAGGTTTAATGTGTGCACAGTGGCGATGCCTAGAAAGAAATGTTACAGTGCAATATTTTGCCTGTTCTACAATGCTCTGACTGTTGTGTCAGCTAAGAGAGCAACTGAAGTGTGCTATAAGTGTATTACTGATGTAGGAAGCAAAAAAGATTCAGAACAGTTTGTCTTGTAATTCCTTGTCAGGTTGACAATGGTGTGTATCCAGCGATCCTTGGACTCTGCACAGTGGAAAGGCTCTTTTAAAATAGTGCACATTTACTTTGAAGAAAGAGAAGAGGAGATTGGATTTATACCCCACCCTTCACTTGGAGTCTCAGAGCAGTTTACAATCTCCTTTCCCTTCCCTTCTCCTCCCCACTACAGACACCCTGTGAGGTAGGTGGGGCTGAAAGCTGCAACCTATTGAGCAGTCCAAAATACTGTTTTCAGGGACAGTAGAACTTCAGGACCACTATAGGGATCAAAGTGCAGTGGGAGCCAGGAATCAGCAGAAATCACACTTTCTCTTCTGAAGATTTCAGTGCTGTTAAGTCTTTGGAACTTGGATACCTGCCAGTGCTTCAGTTTTGTGCTTATTTAACAAGAGGTTCTCCCAGCAAAGCATCTGTTTACGTGAGTGCAGCTACCTTTTGCCCATCTGTGGTACACACCTATGTCACATCTCAGGTGTTTCAATGATAAATAGAAAAGGAACTGGTTGTACTGGTTCAGCATACCTCACAGTGCCAAAGAGATCCAGTTGCTTTTCCTCCCACCCTTTTGTACAAAGATGTATGTTTCAGTATTACTGAATATGGCTAAACACTGGGTGAAAGGATTTTTAGACTTTAAAAAACCCAACTTGCGGTGTTTTGATTCCTCGGAAGCACGGCCGTTTTTCAACAGAAGATTTGCCATACGTCTTAATTAACCTTATGAGTACATAAAAGGCTAAATAAGCCTTGGCCGTGCCCCAAATGTTCCACTACAAGTTGGATCCAAGCCAGAGGATGTACTGGAAAGGCAGGCTGTTCTGGGAGAGATCTTTGCTGCTGGCCCTTAGGCACAGTTACACCAGAGTAATTCCAGCACAGTTGTTGGTATTCCTCCACAACTTTGATCTCGTACTTGTTGTTCCTAGATCCAGTCCTCTACAGCTTTATTACTGTTTTAAGATATTATCCACGAGATAATTTATAAACAACAACAAACTCTGACTTGAATATTTCCCCTTACATACAGATTTTGAGAATGTGCACTGAGAGCATAGAAACCATTGTAAAATATAGGGAAAGAAAATAGGAAAATGAAGAAGGCTCTTTCAAAATAGTGCACATTGACTTTGAAGAAGAGAGAGAAGAAAAGATTGGATTTATACCCCGTCCTTCACTTGGAGTCTCAGAGCAGCTTACAATCTCCTTTCCCTTCCCCTCCCCACAACAGAGGTTTTGTTAGGTAGGTGGGGCTGAGAGAGCTCTTTCAAGAACTGCTTGTGAGAGAACAGCTCTGAAAAAACTTGTGACTGACCCAAGGTCACACCAGCAGCTGTATCTGGAAGAGTGGGGAACCAAACCCAGTTCTCCCAGATTAGAGTTCACATTCTTAACCATTACACCAAACTGGCTCTTTACAACCTTCTGCACCCAGAACATGTGTTTAAAACTGTCGATAGGTGAGGACTGCCCCCCCCCCCGATCTCCAGCAGACATCTTTTCCAGCCCCCTGGTATCCTTTTAATGGAGTTGCCAGGGACTGGATCTTCTAAGCTGTGGACTCTTTGCACGCCATATGTTTATGAGAATGTTCTTAGTTGTATTTGGGGCTGTTGCAATCATTTTCTATATAATGATCACCATGTTGCAAATTTAGGAAGAAATCACTGTGATGCAGTTATATAGTTCTGTTTCATTGCTTTAGCTTTTGCAGAAAGAAGCTATTTATAGCTACGTTGGCTCAAAAGCAAAATCCAAGACCAAGACACAATCTATGTAATACTTTGTATTAGGGCCAATCAAAATAATGCAAAACAGTGTATGCAAGCTTTTGAGTTCACTAGAGCTCTTCCTCAGGCTGCATGTTACAAAAAATAAGGTGTGTGTGTGTGCAGATGCCTTTAGTACTCTGTCTTTAATGCTGCGAAAGCTTGCAGGTTAAAAATGGTGCTGGTCTTGGGTTGCACCCCTGGCTTTCTGGAAGCAGTGGTAACAAATGGTTTCTCCCTACTGTAAGCAACGAAGGCCAGCAATAGTATATCTCTATAACTCTTTGCACAGAGGCAAAAGTGGTGCTGCTGCTCTTGTAAAAATTAGAGAACTGAACCCATTACTTTAATTCACTATGTTACAGCGGAAACTATACCATGCCACAGAGACACATACTCATAGTTCCACACAACAGGCCTAAAATATCTTTATCAAGCCAACATAAACAGTATGGTTCTAAAAAGAGCCAGCTAAATACTTTTCAAAAATAGCATCACCCATTTTTTCCCCTGCAGGAGTCACAAACAAACAAACAAACAATAATTATAATTTACTAAGGCGTGGGAGGAGGGAAGCTCATCAGCTATTTGGAAGTATTTATGCTTACAATAGTAATTCAGAATGGTAGAGAATCTTTGGCTCCTGCCACACGGCAGGGGATAAGTCGCTCAAAGCGCGGCTTTTAAAAGCCGCGCCAAAGTTGAGACGCCGCAGCGGGATCCCACGATCCCCTGGGCCGCGGCGCCTTTTCTCCCCGGCACGATCAGATGCCGGGGAGAAAACACAGTTCAGACGGGGAGCCTGCCGAACTGCGCATGTCGGAGCATGCGCAGTTCGGCTAGGAGCCGGGGATGAGCCAGCACAAAGAGGCGCCGCCGATCCCATGGCCCAGCTTGCGGCGCTTCAAGCAGAAGAACCACCCAGGTAGGTGGTTCTTTGTAGTGCGGGTTTTCGGGCGGAAAGGACAGATCGGGGACGGGCAGGCAACGCTTCCCAGATGTTGCCGTGGGATCGTGCCCGTTTGCTCTGCCCCCGATCCGTCCCGCTCCCGGCCCAAAACCCCTAGTGTGAACAGGACCTTTGTTCATTAGCAGCAACCTCTCCCTTAAAAGGGGGCATTCAAGCCAGGGTTTAAGCGAACCCAAGACCAGAGGTCCTTTCCCCTTTACAACTAAGGTCGCCAGGTTCCAGCTTTGGTGCCCCAGGGCTGTCAATGAGCCCACTCATTTGCTAGCTTCTTTTAAAGACCTGTACTTGCAAAAACTCTTGCTCCCGTAAAGCAGAGGCAGAAGGCAGTAAGCTGACACTAAAGGTTCAGTCACATGTGACACTTAACACATAGTTACTCTCCAGTGTTTAAAAAATGTTTGTGTGTGCTGTGAGTACTCCACCTTTTCAAAGACACATGGTTGTGACTGTAACAAACCCGTCTTGGGTCTGCGTGCTCTTACATGCATGTTGCATGTTTGCCTGCAGGTAAAAGCATGCTTGTCTTCAGTGTCACCACCCCAAGATACAAAACCCAGCCTGTCTTGAAACCAGTGCCTTTGGGCATCCTGGTAAGGCTGCCTCTGAGCGAGTACAAAGGGAGTCCAAACTCCCTACTGTCCCTTTGCTGGGGAGATTGGATCACAGCATCCAGGCACAGTATTTGAACCCAAGAACAAAGGAAGGTTCCACCTGTTTTACACCTTTTGCCTACTTAGGTGACCCCCCCATCTACAGTTAGGAATCCTGCCCCTTCTGGGAGATACTCCAAGTTCACCCAATCAGGTCATTTGGCAGGCAGCCCTTCTCTCAGGGTTTTTACGACCAGCATTTAATCCAGAGGGGCTACCTCCAGTGGAAACCAATTCCTGTCACTTGACTCTTCCTGGTACATTCAGATAAACTTGAGAGCCAGTTTGGTGTAGTGGTTATATCCAGTGTTCCCTCTAAGCTGAGTTAGTGTGAGCTAGCTCACCGTTTTTTAGCCTCCGGCTCACACATTTTTGTCTTCGCTCAGGAAGGCTGGCTCCAGAGCAGACTAATTCATGCAGCAGCCAAATCGCTGGCTCACAGCTTTAATGCCAGCAGCTCACAA
The DNA here is from genome assembly GCF_001447785.1 of Gekko japonicus. Taxonomy (NCBI): domain Eukaryota; kingdom Metazoa; phylum Chordata; class Lepidosauria; order Squamata; family Gekkonidae; genus Gekko; species Gekko japonicus. The sequence continues at coordinate 584,268 of NW_015160874.1, forward strand.
AGTAGAATATTTGCTCACAGGACTCCACAGCTTAGAGGGAACATTGGTTATATCTCACTCTAATCTGTGAGAACTGGGTTTGATTCCCCACTCTTCCACATGCAGCTACTGGTGTGACCTTGGGTCAGTTACAAGTTCTTTCAGAGCTGTTTTCTCACAAGCAGTTCTGGAAAGAGCTCTCTCAGCCCCACCTACCTCACAGGGTGTCTGTTGTGGGGAGAGGAGGGGAGATTGTAAGTGGCTCCGAGACTAATTTGGGCAGTGAAGGGTGGGGTATAAATCCAATCTCTTCTTCATGTGGAAATAAACAGTTACCATGACTTTAGGGTCCCCAGTCATAACAGTGATCACACACATTCACAGATACCATAGGGTATGATTCTACTTGTCCTACAGGTCACAACAGTGATCACACACATTCACAGATACCATAGGGTATGATTCTACTTGTCCTACAGGTGTGTGGAAATACCACTTTGATGGCACCACTGATTGTAGTTGGAAACCTGAGGGAGGAAAGCTTTCTGCTGGAGCGAGGCGTGATGGAGAGGTATCTGGTGGTTGCCTACCTTCCCTCTGGTGGTCCCATGGATGGCAGTTCAACACAAAGAAGGGAGGAGGACACTCTCTGAAAAAGGTGGACCCAAACACAGTGCAGGGGAGTCTGGCTTCCTGTCCCTCTCATGACGGCTTATTACTGGCTGTTGGAAACGAGAGGCGGGGAGTCCTCAATTGCACCTCAGTCCAGGCAGGGCTGTTTCCTTTCTCGTGTGGAGTGAAGGATGTAAATTTCAGTGGTCAGTGGAGGAGAGAATGATTCAAGGGCAAGCAGGTAGACTAAAGGCTGCAACTCTATGAGCTCTTACTAGGCATTTAGTTCCATGGAAGTCAACGGGATTAATGCTGGGTAGCCGTGGCTTCGCTTGTGGCCTGCGAATTATACCCTGAGAAAACAAGAGTCATCCTCTCAGCGCAGAACCTCCTCAAAGCCCATGCATTTCAGTAGGGCTTAAATTAGAAGGACATCAGTCAGCCTGCGTGTCAGAGGAGCCATTTTAGATTGTTTCACAGCGGCAAGCTTTCCGAATGGGGGATATATCTCAGCAAAGTTTGAAGGCTGGGGGAAGGTTTGGAGATTTAAATGTGCCAGGTACCAAGCCAAGCTAAGCATCTCATTGTGATGCTATGAGCCAGCCTGTGAATGGCCACTTAACTCACTTGGCCAGCAACATGAATGATAGGCATCAATTTCTGCCTCCCACACCACCATCAGCTGGTCGTAATGAATGAGTTTATGTCAATCATAGTTGCTGCTGATGGGCCAGAATCTAGTGGCTGTGTTTGATGGGAAAAACTTCACCTGTCACATTTATGTCATGTACTTCTAATGGCTCTCAAAGGAGTTTTGGCAAAAAAATGTTGGCAATTCTACCTGGGAGTCTCCAGCCTGCACGTGAATTGTCTGCACCATGGATAGGGGGTGATTCTGCATTGGCTTTTCCCGCCATTGTTTTACCAACCCCAGCTTGGAACAGAAATTCCCCTCTGCATTGCATGCTGCTTTCACTTCCTTTGATCATTAGATTTTATGGTACCCTCTACACCGCATGCCACTTTCGCCTCCTTTGATCATTGGGTTTTATGGTACATTCTGCATAGATTCATGGCTGTTCAGGGATGACTTTGCAGTCAGTACAGCATTGCCCCGAGGTATTTGAATGTGGTTTTGAGCTGCACCTTCTCCTCTCAGTTGAGAAAATGTGGAGCGAATGCTAGATGCAGAAACGCCCAGGGATTATTCTGTGGCCAGTGTGGTATGGGTGATGTAGTCTGTGTGACCGTTTCCTGTCACTGGTGTCTCAGGGGGTATGGTTGCTTCCATTTGTTTACTATAGTGCCAAAATAAGAATGCAGGGAGGTTCAGTGCAAAGTTACCTTTTAAAGTTTTCTCAGCTGATGTTGGCTGGTATCATTTCCCTGCTATCAACAGAGCTAAATTGGTGCATAGCCAATAAACCCTGTGGATCTGGCCCTAGCACTTCAGTTTGGTATTGTTTTTGTGCTCTGAGTTGATTGTTCAACTGATGCTCTGGTTTATCTAAGCTTGGCAGACTTGATTTCCCTAGAAAGGCCTAGGAACAATATTACCAAGGTAACCCACAAACCTCTAACATCCTTTCTTTTTCATTAATTTGCTAGAAAGAGGCAAGGAAGAAGGGAAAGAGATTAATCCATCTAACCTCTGCAATAGTTGTAATGTATTTGCTGTCAAATATGTATAGAAAGTTTGTAAAAGCAGACTGGAGCATTATCACAGCAACATAAAGAGCATAGGTATTCTGCGCTGCCAGGAAAGCTGACAAATCTATGGTGCTGCTCCATAGAGCAGGTGAAGGAGGTGGACAAGGAAATTTGAGGGTTTAATCAATTTGGAGTGCAGCATCATCAATATGCTGGTTACATCCAGCTCTGGTTTGCATTCTCATTGAATCCAGATGCTGATATGCTGTCCTTGCATGAATGCCTGAATATGGCTGTTGGCTAGATGAGTATTAATAAGTTGAAGTTTAAAGTGTGGTGATTAATGTGACTAACACAGGGTTCTACCTCTGGGCTGTTTCTTTTTGCTAGGTGGTCCAGGTAGTAGCAGCACCCAGAGATGCCTTTCACCAGATTCTTGGCCTCTTGCATGCTTTTAATAGCCTCTAGGAGACTTCTGAAGCCACTCTTCAGCAAACAATACATCTGTCTAGAGATTTTACATTATTTTGATTGTATTGATATTTCATTGATTTGGGTTACAGTCAGGGGTCATTTCGTAGAAAAAGAGGCGCAGGAGCTCATTAGCATAACTCATTTGTATATGCCACACCCCCTGACATCACCAGAAGTCTGTCAGAAGGCAACACCCACCACTCAGGCACCACTGGACTGTTTTGGATTGCTAGCTATTGGGGGTGGGGAACGTGCAGATCTGTCCTCACAGAGGAGGGAGAGCTTGTACCTGAATAAAACCTGGTCTTAAAGGTGCCACTGGATTGTTTTGGACCAGGGGGCTGGGGCTCTGCAGCTTACCTGGCTGCTTCTTGCTCTGACTGAGGGCTGCTGGGAGCAGGGGGTGGAGCTTATTGCATGTGCCCGCCCCCGGGCTCTTTACTGCCGGAGCTCCGCTCCTATGTGCTCCTGCAGGAAATGACCCCTGGTTACAGTGATGGCTGACTTTTAGAAAGCTATGTACTTCTCTGCCTTCCCATGTATATTTGTAAATTGTACATTAAAACCATTAATATTCTTGCTCATACAACTAATATATTTTGCAGACAGAGGAAACATGTGAGCAGATAAATCCTAGTTACCAATATTCAGTGTGACTGAAGAGACAAAACTCAGGAGGCTATGAGGGTATGACGAAGCTTGATGGATGGTGTGCTTCTAAACACATTTATACCATTTTGAACCCATTGATTTCAATGGTCTAAGAAGGGTGTAACTCTGCTGAGGATTGTGCTGTAATTCACTGAGGCCATAGGAGCAGGTTTAGTCCATACGCCAGTGGTGCCATAAACTGTTCCTCTTTACTTCCTTTCATATATGTCAGTAGCTGCCACCCATTCTTATAGGAAAAATAAATAACTGAACATAAGGACAACGCTGGATTGAGGGCTTCCTTCACTCCTGACACCGAGTTGTCCGGTCCCTGATGCTGGCAGGGGTCAGTTTGTTCTTGTGTGCAAATGACCTCTGTGTAAAACCATCTTTGCTACAGTAAAGGCTCTACACACACATTCCACTTGTCATTAAACATTTTGTTAGTTTTTAATACAGATTACCTCAAGTTTAAGAAAATGGGGGGCGTTGGTGCTCACTAACATACAAAGTACATCTTCCAATTTTAATGGTTAATTCAGCTTTTATACTGTAGACTGCTGCAATATTCCTGGAGGCGAAACTCTGCCTTGTTTGACATTCTGTCTAGTGCTTTTTGCTCTTGCATGAAAGAAGTACACAAAAACAGATTTAGCATAGTGACGGGAAATTGGGGGGGGGGAATAGGGACACACTTGACATGTCTCAAACTGAAAGGGTATTTGAACTTTTGTTCCTAGCTCTTCTGTCAAATTACATTTTTTCTAATTGTCCTGGTGGAGAAACTTGTTGTAGAGCAATGTGCTCCTGGCTAAACCAGAGAAAATAATATTATTTCCATACATCTGTAATAATGGACCATGGACTGTAAAACTCCAAGATTATGTAAAACATCATTTGGATCACATGGCTTTCAATATTTCTCCCCTGGCTTTCCAGAAAAAGACAGCACAAAGCCTGTTCTACCAGGCTTTTAGGAAGGAAGGCAAGTCTATTCTACCAGATTAGTATACACCAATCTTAGATTCTGATGTTGCCAATTTCTTACAAGTTTTTCATAATTCATAATTGTTTTGTTTCAATATCCATGCTGGGTTTTTAAAACTGTTTTCCCATATTCTCCTTTAAGTGCATGGAGAAGCAGCAGATAATGTTTTAAAAAACAAACAGATAAACACAATTTCCCCCCTAATCTCACTGGTACCAGTTGATTGAGGAATATTTCTTGTAGTATAGAAAATAATTGTGACATTCAACAGGAGGGAAAGATTATACTTCCTCGGAAACAAACTCACTAGGTAGGTAGCTTTAACAGTATGAAGATTGCTATACCTTTTGCAGACATCCTAACTGGGAAGAATGAACACAGGTAAGGAATTGTGACAGCAACTTCCACTCCAAATGATATGCATTAACTACACTGTGTAGCCCTTTTCATCCATAACGATTTTGGTGCTCCTGCCTTGCATACTGGAATAGTGTGCAACATGCTATTCGCTTGATAGGTATACATTTTATATGAATAAGGCAATGCATTATTTTCCAGCTTTGTCCCACATGCTTGGAAATCAGGTTTGTGAGGGTGGAGTTGGATCAAGGGTATCAAAGTGTAGAGTGCTTCTCCTACATGAAGTAGGAGCATGAAAGTATACAGGGAGAACCATGACAATTTCACACCTCAGGTCCTCTTTCTCACTCACAGAGACATCCACAGACAGGGTAGCCCAGCCCCCATTAATAACAAGCCCTCACTCACACAGGGCTATTGGGGGCTTGGGTCTCAAACACTGTTCCATTCACATGCTACCACCATTTATTCATATCCTATAATATGTATATAGACCAAGATATTAAATTGTGTGTGTCTGTGTGTGTTTCTTTCCTCTAGACACATAGCTGGTAGAGTTAAACAAAACAAGTTAACTTTTATTTATGGTATAAACATAACAGTGAAGAAAGTAAGGTAGACAATGTTTTGTTTCCATTGAACTTTTGAACTGTGGTCCTATTCCTGCAACTGGGATCCTTTGGGTACAAATTGACTATTTTCAGCCCACTATAAGCAGCTCTTCTCCACAGTTTCACTCAGTCAGACATCCTCCTTTCCCCCCTCAATGTCCCAACTGCATTGTGTGTGTGTTTCTTTCCTTTAGACACATAGCTGGTAGGGTTAAACAAAACAAGTTAACTTTTATTTATGGTATTAACATAACAGTGAGGAAAGTAAGGTAGACTTTGTTTGAACTTTTGAACTGTAGTCCTATTCCTGCAACTGGGATCCTTTGGGTACAAATTGACTATTTTCAGCCCACTATAAGCAGCTCTTCTCCACAGTTTCACTCAGTCAGACATCCTCCTTTCCCCCCTCAATGTCCCAACTGCTGTTCTTAACTGCTGTTTTTCAACTGACTCCAACATTCCACCAGCTCTCATTGGTTGGTCTTAGGGAGAGGCAGAACCTAGCCTGTTTTTCAACTGACTCTCCCCAACATTCCATCACACCCTTTTACTATGAAGATAGCAGATTCAGCCAGGGCATGGGGATTATTGAGGCTGAGGAAACAAATGAGTGGAAAAGGTTAAACACTCCCTTTCCCTAATCAAATTAACAGGCCCATGTAGCTGCTCTTAGGGAATTAACTATGTGATCATGTCTAGTTGAGGCCTCAAACAAGCTCTGGAAGTTATGGTAGACAGAGCAATCATGAAAAAGACAGGTTGTAGTTCTATAGGAAACAGAGTTTGTGAGTAAGTGGAGTTGAAACTAGCCTCTCCCACTCCTCATTATGATGCACTTCATTGTTTGAGCCATTCTTCTCCCAACCTGGCTCTGATATTGGAAGTGGGCTGAACCAAAAGAAAATACTTTAAAACAGTGTACAAAAAGTAAAAGAGCGGGGGAAGAAAAAAGTGTAGATGCTCATGCTCTCATCTCAAACCTGTATGTTGTTTTGATGGATAGCACCAGGGCTCTAGTCGGGAGGGAGCTCTCAGGTACGGAGCTCCGGAAGAGAACCTCTAGGGGGCGGGGCGGTCACGTGGTGAAGCCCCGCCCCTTCTTTACCCCGCCCTCTGCTTCTATCCTCATTCCGTTTGGGAATGAGGATGAAGCAGGAGGGTAAGTAGCCGGGCCTTCTGACACACTTCCGGTGATGTCAGGGGGTGTGGCCTTCTGTCACTTCCGGTGATGTCAGGGGGCGTGGCATATACAAATAAGTTATGCTAATGAGTTATGCTAATGAGCTCCGGCAGCTCTTTTTCTACAACAAGACCCCTGGATAGCACAGAAAAGCAGGCTTTTTAAAATGCTGCTTGGTACAGAGAGTCAGGGAGCTCATGAGTTAATCTTCCCTGGAGAGAAGAGCTTAGGTGATTGGCTGCTCTGCTCACTCTCTGATTGGCCAGCATCATAAGGTGTTGTTTGAAGTATTTATGTGCGTCTGCTTTTCCATACCATATAAACGCATGCCATCTCAGTAGTAATTTATGTCCTTCTAACGTTGTTAGTCTAGTATTTTCCAATGTGATCCATTCTTTTAGCCAAGTCAGTGATGCTGCTCTATAGTATATAAACTCTTTCCTTTGCATCTTGTAGGGCTTTCATTTTTATTCTTGGCTTTTTACCTTGCCATATAAATTATGAGATCAATTTATCAAGTTCTTTAAAATATTTTTGGTTTTGAAGAACTGGGATAGTTTGAAATAAGATCAATCTTGGTAAGATGTTCATCTTTATTGTGGCTATCCTTCCCATCAAAGATATTTGTAAACATTTCCATTTCTCCAAGTCTTTTTAAATTTCTAATATAAGCTCCATACAGTTATCTTTCACCAAGGAGCTACATCTGTTTGTTATATGTATTCCTAAATATTTCACTTTTTTTGTACTTCCAAACCTGATATCACTTGCAATTGTTGCATTTGATCTTTAGTCATGTTTTCAATTAACACTTTTGTTTTATTTACATTTATCTTATCTTCAGTCCAGCAACCTGTCCATAATTGCAATTTCTTTAATATTTGCTTAATAGAAACCATTGGATTTTCTAAAATAAATACTAAATCATCTGCAAATGCTTGAAGTTTATATTCTTCTTCTCATATTTTAAGTCCTTGAATATTTTATCCTCTCTAATCGTATCATTTAATACTTCAAGTACAAATATATAAAGTAATGGTGAAAGTGGGCATCCTTGTCTAGTTCCTTTTTGTATAAATCCCTTCTTCTTCTTCATCCTCCTCCTCCTCCTCTGCCAGTTCAAATACGAGAGGATAACCAGGGTTGTATAGCCCTCTGTCATTCAGAAAAACAGCACGCAGACAAAGCACATGGGAATTAGGAACCAGTAGGTAAGGGTCCTGCATGGACAAGGAATTGTAAGGCTCCACTACTGTCCCCATGACATATTTACTTAACCGCTACCAAGAGACAAATACCAAGGCCTACAGGACAACTTGAACAATGTGAACCTCGACAGCATGCAGAGTCGAGAGGGAGTGTTGGAGTGAGCAACTCAGCATGGCTAGACATTGGGAGGGATGCTACATGACTCAAAGTGTGTATGGGGTTATCTCGAATGGGATGTCTCTCTTTGTCTTAACCTGGGAGCTGCCCTCTGACACCTCCTCTCTATTTGTCCTCTCACTGACTTCACATGGCCTTTTCTTTTGACTGCTACCTTACTGTGAACTGGATCTACTTGAATAAATGTAAGTTTACCCTTTTTTTGCAATATACTTTTTAGGAGATTTCTCTACTGCACTTAGTATCACACTTCTGTGACTAGGCACACTCTGATATATTAACCAAATATCATGGTATATAGTACCAGTTTCATTATTGTTAGTACTAGCTGCTGGTGTCTACCTAATACTAGAGCTTATCTTTGGCTGATGTCAAAGAGTAATCCAGTGAACGTGCATTTCTCATACAACTGCTGTTCTCCTCTGACCAGTCTGACTGTGTTGGATTACAAAACCTCAGGGGTTTCAATCCAGTGACATTAATGATTTATTGGGCTTTAGAGCACTGGAATGTTTCTGCCTTAGCAATTTTACCACATTGTAAAATGTGTTCTTAGTAATAATATTTAGAATTGTTGTAATGCTTTAGAGCAAGTCCATTATCTGAAAACCAACATGGACATAAAGATCTTGAGTCCCTGTCCATCTGAAAAAGGTAAATTGCATGTGCAGGGAATCTAGTTTGGATCAGGGCTGCCCACAGAGGAGGGAGGGGATTTAACCTTCAACTGCTTGGTGTCAGTAATTGAAACTGGGGGGGCCCAAACCATCATTAGCATTTTAAAGAGTAAAAAGCAGTATCCATTAAAAAAACTCCTTTTTCTCCTTTAAAACACTAATAAAATATGAACCCAGTTTCAATTACCAAAACTAAGCTAGAATGGAGGGTTAAATCCTCCCTCCCTTTCCTGTGCACACCTAATTAAATTTGTGACTGTGCATGTGTGCAATTTATCTTTTGCAGTCAGAAATCAATGATCAATGTCACGTTTGCTTTGCAGTCAATCCTGTAAGGAATATCAGCATTGTTACTGCAGATAAGATGGACAGCTTTACCCGAAACCAGGAACTGAATTCATGGTAGAGGCCATACTTGGCTCATAGTATAACCTCTTAGCTACTATACAAAGTTATTTTAGCTGCCATGGGCATATTCTTCCCCTCCCCTTTTAAGCCCATTTCCCCAGTATGGAGGTGCTGAATCTAAAACAGTGAAACTTCTTTCTCATGATTGAACAACAGTTAGCAGGGGAAGGAAACAGGTAACTGATTCCTCCTTCCATTTGGTGAAGTGTACCTTGCATGACAGAGTGAGCTCCCGTCTCTAT